>NC_136483.1:2002500-2227500 GCF_053919585.1 Euprymna scolopes
GTGGTTCATTAGGAATGTGTTTACGTTGGACTTGAAGACATCCAAGTTGTAGTCAGGTGGGAAGCAGGCAGACGGAACAGAGTTCCACAGGCGTGCAGTTCTAAGAAAGAAGTTTTGTTCATGGAATCCACGTTTTGATTTAGGCACAGATATAGAGTGGGGGAAATTTTTAACAGTGGATTCAACTAGACGGGTGTTTTTCATGAAACATTGGCGAGGGGGGACCAGAGATTGGAGTTCAGACGAGCACCTGCCATGGAAATAACGATAAAACAAGGATAGGCTCGTAACGTCTCCTCTGTAGGAGAGAGGTTGCAGGGTAGAGAAAAGGGCATCCCCCACTAAGCCACGAAGTCTATTTTGTACTCTGTCAAGGCAGGATAGGCTATTTTTAGCAGCTCCTGCCCAGATATGGCAGCAGTAATCCATCCTTGGATGTACTTGGCTACGCCGATCTTTCAAAGAAAGCATTTGGATGTGAGGCTCAGTACGTGTACTCAGCTTCTTGGACGACCTATCCGAATCCTTTGTTGAGTGGACCCTGCTTTTTTTAAACACTTGATGATCGTATCCACTGTGTAGCAGTTCAGTTTCAACGTGTTGACAATCTTATTGTAGCCTAAGCCATTTTCATGCAGAGCCACAATACGTCTTTAAGATCCTCAGAGAGTTCTTTGTTACGTGGTGATATGTCGGAATTTTCAATGAACAGTATGAGAGAGTGTGAGAGCTGCACTATAAATTTAAAGCACCTAATCTCTATGCACAAATAGGCCTAGTAACACTAATAAGTCACATGAGATTTTAAGATAGAAAATGACAAGCACTACTCAATTTTTACATTTAGGGGTGTAGTGTCCTAGGAATGTACTCACTTTTGTTGACGGGGGTTTAGATTTTAATGATTATATGATTTAATGATTATATTTTGAGTTAGTTTTAGGGGAAAATAAATTAACCCTATTATATAAGCTGCACACAGACTACTTTTCATTGTGTCAATATGTCATTTTGGTTAACCATCATACAAGATTTACTATGCACATTTCAAACCATCGATCGTAAATATTAATTAAATAAAATGTAGTTCAAGTACTACGGATCTACTAATATATTTGCTATGTTTTTCTCCCTAATTGTACATTTTTTTTTTTTGCTTTTATTATTCTCATCGTAAAATATCATTTAAGTTTCAATTTTGTATCACGCTACCACACTTCCGTTTTTACAGTTGTTCACCTTTTATAGTTTTACCGAGGAGAAATATTCCGACGTATTCCAGAACTTGTAACCCTCGACGTAAATACCCTCGACGTAAATACCCTCGACGTAAATACCCTCGACTAACCCGACAAATAGCAAAATTTCATCTCTACACTGTAGAGATCCACTAAAAACCGGGAAGCTTTTTACTCATAAAGTTTCTTTCCTCGAAATACTAAACTTCATATTTCTTTTCCGAGATTTTGCTTCCCTAACTGTATTGACATGGAGAAGTTTAAATGTAATGTGAACAGACTTTTCGCTGATTAACTCCCTAAATAATATCCCTGCAAATTTAGTCTTAAATAGTAGCCGCTTCCGTCCAAGTAGGAACTGTGCCTTGTTTTGTATGAATAAAGAGATAGAAGAAAAGCACTACACTATCATATTAATGTTTAGCATAGTATAGTTGTTGTGTTATTCATAAAAATATCCGGATCGTTAAACTGGGTTTAGTTAAAATCCGTACAACACAAAACACAGTATTCTGCACTTTTCAATAATACGTATCAGGATGAATGATTTGAAAATAGTGTGTATTTTCTAGTGACAACTCCGACAGCATGCAGAGGTCTCGTTGTTGACAATGACAGAAAGATAATGTATTTGCTTTTCTTCCCGTGGTCGCTGCTTCTCTTCTTGTCGTTCTCGCCTATCTCAATTTTATTGGCATAAATGACGTCGGAAAATTCCACCACGCATTGTTTGAAATGTCGATTAGTACTGCACACCTATCCTAGGGAATTCTACGTCCTCCATTTTAAACTTTTTGACGTCATTCCCGAGGTACTTGAATCAGGGATAACTGCCTCGACCTAGGATCTGACGTATTTTATTTTGACGCATCTTCGTAAACCAGGGCAACTGCAACTCCACCATAGTTTTTATATTAGTATTTTTATGAGTGTTATCTCATTTCCACTTCCATTTACTATAAACTGACTTTGTATCTCACTTATACCTCACCACTTAATTAATTAATTCTTAACCATCTTCATTTTACCACACTTCTATAATATTCAGGTTCATTTTGCAGTTTATGCATTTCACAATAAATTTTTCATTATTTATCATGTCTAGTAGTTATTGTCATATTTACTTTCACAAAAACCAATCATACAATATCATGTATTCTATAAAAAATACTTTGCAGTATACTATACTCAATTTATTTGTTATTCCAAGGTAATAAATTAGTCATATAGTATGCATTGTGTCAAAATCGTAAATGTAATAGTAATATTAATACTATATGATATAATTGCTATGTTGTCGGGTCGGGGGTTCATATTATAGACACATAATACAGAAGATGATAATGACATTTATATTTTGTTTTCATCACCTCCTCAACTGTGACGATTTTTGGCGACTTCATATTTTTTAATTAATACAGAGCTGGAACATTTATGCAACAGTTTTTGTTAACACATATAGAGGGGAGATACATTATTAACGATGGCGGATGGGGACACATAATACTTTGAGGGAGTTATACAAAGTTCGTTTACAAGATGATTGACAAAACACATTTACCTTTTACTTTTGGCGGAATGACGACAGACGAAGACAACAATTTACAAATATAGATGATTCTTTATTGTACCAGTTGGTTGATTGATCTGAGATTCAAGTCTTTTCGATTACATTTTCCTATCTTCCCCCTATCGCTTCCAAGAGGATGTTAGCTCCAAGTGTGGCACACTTGACTCTCTGACTCTGTCTCTGTGACTATCTCTCTAAGTTCAAACCCTGCCTCAATATATTGGAAATCTCCTTTATTTATGATGCCAAAGCATGTTTCACCACATGAAATTTATTCCCGTGGATTTTACATATGTATCTTAGAACACACTCTTGACAAGTAAAGAATCCCCAATTTGAAACGTTCAATATCTAACATATTTGTTAATCATTATTTCTTAACTCGTATTGTCCATTCTTTTAACTGACATATTTAATATCCAGTTATTTCTAAAAGAATGAATAATAGACTCCATTCCTAAATTAAATATCTATCTCTGATATAAATAAGATTTAGTTATTTACGAGAACAATGACGATCGTTCTGCATTCATAGGATTTCAATATCTATTATCTTTTTTTAACTTTTCTTACTGGGTTCGATTCTAACTTCTTCCAAATATCCTTTGCAACTTATCTAGTTTGCTCTCTTATTTAATGGGGTCTGTCCCATTTACATAACATAATTTACTTATTACTTAATATACATGAGTTGTTTTAACAGCCCATCTACTCTATTATTGTTTAACAAAATATATAAGGTCAATATATCCTCTTTTTCTTGTATCTGTTATGTTTATCCTATATATAATGCTTTATTTTATTTATTTTTGCAGTATTATACTTAGTATGCTTAGATTTGCCCATTATGCAAGCAGCTCCTATTGTCTCACTACGTTTATTTATGTTATTACTGTTACGTGTTAGTATCTCTACTGACACACAACATGTAAATTTCGACATGTTTGAACAGTAGGGCTAACGAGGAAAACGGAGGGAATTCTAAAATCGAGCGGTTCCAGGAAAGAAATTCTTTGAATATTCAATCGTTATAAGCACATCAAATTTCAAAACGCTCACTTTTGTTGCCTAAATTTCGTTGCTGAAGTGGCTCGCTTATTTCTGTTCGCGACAATCTTACATCAGAAATTTATTTTTAAAAAATACCACCAGCTGTGTCTTCGCCTGCAACTGAGAGTCTCTGCCTTTGAAATCGTTTGATCATAAATGTTGTCAATCTGGCAACTTCCTCAGAAGTATTTGTCAAGACCAACTTTCAAGTGCCCCTGGCGAATAAAGTTGGTCAAACATAGTTTTAACTTCCGGTTCATCTCCTGTCAGCTGAAAAGACACATGATTAACGATGAGTGTGTTAGTCCAATGTTGAAAGGCAATTAAAGTTTTATAGTAATTTGCTTGAATAGTTAACTTAAGTTAACTGATAAAACGATGTTTTAATAAATATTTGATATTCTAAAAACGTCTTGCGCGTTCTCATTTTGGAAAACGTTTTAATGCAATTTTGATACCAAAACAGCATTATTAATGAAAGTATGTTTGATTTTAGAGTATCTTTTAGAAACGTTAGTATCTTTTAATTGGAAACATCTGAAAAAATATTAATTCTTTGAAATTGTTATATATTTGGATGAAATATAGATTTGAATAATAAAAGTCTAATTTTATACACTTATGAATGACTAGCTAGTAGCCCGGTGTTGCCCGGTCGTACAATAAGCTTAAAGATGATATTTTAATTTATGCAGATTGTGTATGTATTATTATAGAATCAATCCTCTATTAATTATTATATATAACGAGGAATTATTTGCGCGGTGGATCAATTCGCAAAAACATAAAATACATAAAAATAATAATGATAATGTCGTTCATCAAATCTCGTCTATGTTTGTTTACAATATCATGTCAGCTTATATTTGAGCTTAACGATGAATGCCCTGAAAAAATTCTGATTAATGTTAAGTTTTAAAATATGCAAACGAAGAAATGTTTTGCGGCGATTTTAAATGGTACCTTTTCTTTATTGTAAAGTGAACTCATTAATAAGACAAAATTAAAATAAAATGGTGAGGTACACCCGGGTTTGAACAACGGAGGATTAGATCTGTAGTCGAATTCTCTACCATTAAGCTATATCTCCAGATATCTAATAAATTTGTTTTTTAAGAAATGATTTGCTGAAATTTTATTATATCTCTTGCCGATGTAACGCAAAATATTCTCATGTAAAAATTATTCTTATATCTACAAGACAGAAAATCTATTTTTAAAATCGTTTTTTTTTTAATTTTCGATACTTATTGGATGGATTTCTGTACAAAACATATCTAGGAACACTGCCAGACATATAAATTAGCTTGCTGTGAAATTTCCAAAAAATAAGCTCAGGCGTTTCAGAGCCTATAAGGAAGAAACTCACACACACAAAGTGACTTTTCTATAAAAGTGAGATAAGTTGTTATGTTTGAGAATGCAGATGCTAATTTATACTATTTACATTGGTTTTACTTTTCTCATCTTTAACTTTATTCTCACTATCTTCTAACCAATGACACTTTTTATGTTCGTCATGCCAAACTCGATGTCTTAATCTTGAACTCGGAAATCAGTACAGAATTTCTAACGAAACACTTTATTTAATCTGCAGGGTTAATTTGCTCTCATTTCGTCATCCATGACCATTTAAAGTAAGTCAGCAACATATATTTGAAGAAGGTCGGAGATTACATCATCTGGAACTCTGTGCAAATAAGATCCAAGATAAAAACTGCAGACTTGCAGACTGAATAATATAAATAATAAATTATTGAAAATATTCACTTCGTTTTCTCTACTATTCACCTTCGAGGTAAGAAAACAGGTATTGTGTATATATCCATAATATGATACACTTTTATCAGGTCTTCTCATAGTCGGGCAGGCTGAGAGCATGTTCGAAACGCCCTTTGTAATAATGGCGATGGAAAGACACTCATAGATGCACAAAGAAAAAAATAAATTGACTCAGATTGATCTATAATTCAGGCTTAGCAAACATGCTTACAATGGAATCGGACTTCTGACGATCAACGTTTCCACTAAGTAAAATTATTGAGAAAAAGGTTTAGTAAGAATTTTTTTAGTAATGTTCAATAATTAGTAACTATATATAGTATGCAGTTTACAAAAACTGATTTTGTTTCCTTTTTTTCAAGGAGCTCAACAAACTCATCATTTTGAACATTTCACACACAAGCAGAAAAGTCATTTATTCTCCCAGGTTCTGGTTGAGGTTTTATAATATTAATACATAATGATGGCAAATGATCAAATAATGATGCGGAATTCTCACGTCAGTTCTGTCATCTGTCGCTTTTTCGCACCAAGTAAGAAAATGCCTTTCACAAACAAAACTGCTTGGTTCGTTTGTAGGGATCGTTCTTAGCCATCCTTCTGCTCATTTGGATCTTCAAGAAGATGAAGACAATCACTTTATTTTTATGAATATAGTTGCCATGACAACCTGCCACAACCTGCCACACAACGGGCAATGTTTTGAGTTCTGAAATTAAAATTTATAAACTAACAATTATTTTGCAAATATTGCATAATATTTGTAATGTTTATGAAGCTTGAATTCTAAAATCTAGAAAAATTGGAACTTGACTGGAGAATAGAAATATTGTAATTAGATAAAAGCAAGAATTATACCTCTATAGCAAGGGTCGGCAAACTACAGCCAGCAGGCCAGATCCGACCACGAATTCATTATGGTTTTTTAACATGAGAGACGAGGCTTTCGAATTAAACAAACGGCTTGATGTTGTCTTCCTTTGATTTACCCAACCGAATTTAAATGCTATAATCGCAAAACAAGGATGGAGTACTGTTGCCACATCTGGACAGGAGCTGCTAGAAGTAGCTTATCCTGCCTTGACAAAGTTCAAAATGGACTTCGTAGCTTAGTGGAAGATGCCTTTTTCTCTTCCCTGCAACCTCTTTCCTACAGATGAAACGTTGCGAGCCTGTCTCTGGAGGATTACTCTCCGTAGTGGGGCTGGCATCACCATTTTTAGTTTCATTTCTCCGTCCCAACCAGCGATATAGTACAGCCGGTTTTGGTGGAGAGTGTATTTTTGAGTCCGACTCTTCTCCAATCCGGCTCTTAACCCAGCTAATTCTTTATCTCCCTGTCCTCTCTTGACACCTTCGCCTCAGTGGTGGTCTGCCATAGCTTCGGCTTCGGTTGCATTCGTCTTGCTCTATTCCGGCCTTTCCTTCAAGGTATGGGAATCGATCACTCCTACCTGGAAAGCTCTATCATCTATACCCGACTCTAAGTGGATAGTTTCGGATTCCAACTGCTTTGGAATCCGAGAAAAAAGGTTCCCGTATGTATTCTCCTTGCCTTCTAAGTACTCGATCCAACACTGATAGCCAGAAAACTTGAGTGCCCACTGCTGGATCTTCTTAATCCTCCTGTTCGCCTCGAACGGGTATTTCAGAAGTTGTGGTCACTTTTCACCACAAACTCGACCCCGCTTAGATAGTAGTTTAGCTTTTGCGCAGCATATACAATTGCAAAAGCCTCCTTTTCAACATGTGATAGCAAGTATATTGGGATTTCTTCTTGTATGCCAGGCACGGAGCCTATATTCTTGCGACACGACTGGGTCAACACCGTTCCTATGCACGTGTTACTCGCATCCGTATATAGGAACATAGGCTTACTCAGATCCGGATACGCCAGTAACGGTATAGCAGTTAATTGATCCTTCATGGCTTCAAAGGTCCTCTGACATTCTGGGGTCCATTTGTAACGGGTATGCTTCTTCGTTAACGCTATTTTGGGAGCAACCAACCAGTTATAGGCAGGTATAGCCGATCATCCCCATGAACCCCCGAACCTTTGGTACTGTCTTCGGTTCGGGCAGGGACCTGATAACCTCTACCTTGTCTATGTCAAGTCTTATTCCCCCTCATTAATCACAAATCCCAAGTACTTAGTTTATTTCTTGAGAAACTGACACCTGGGCAGCTTTAGTCTAAATTGATGTTGACGTAACCTCTCAAATACCTTCGTCAAGTGTTCGAAGTGTTTCTCAGGCGTCCGTGAGAAAATTAGTATATCGTCCAGGTATGCCACAGCAAACCTCTCCAACCCCCGCAAGACTATCGACATCAGCTGTGAGAAGATCCCCGGTGCATTAAAGAGACCAAATGGTATGACTTTGAAGTTAAATAATTTCACATGGCATACAAAGTCCGTCTTCTCCTGATCCTCCCCAGGTAAAGCACCTCGTTCTACCTAACAAAGCCAGTATGTCGTCTATCACGGGTAATGGCACAGCTGAGGGTTTTGTAATAGCATTTAGCTTCCGGAAATCCATACAGAATCTGTAACCCCCGTCCTTCTTCGCCACGATCACCACGGGGAAACTCCACGGGAAAGTGGAGCGTTCAATGATTCCAGCCTCCAACATGTCAGATACCGCTTCCTCAACAATTTTTCTTTTAGGGGTTGGGGTTCAGTAGGGATTTACTCTTTCAGGCTGGTGGTCTCTCGTATCAATACTCATCGTTATCGTATTGGTACACCCTAACTCCCGATCGCTTGTAGCGATAATATTTCGATTGTGCTCTAGAAGTTTATCACCCCCGTTGGTATTCAGGCGGTGCTATCACTTTATTCGGTTTTACCTCTGTCGATTCTCTCATTTTCTTCGGCGCCCCTCCAGCCCGTGTTTCTATTCTTTGGACTCTCTCAACAGGGCAAGCTCGACCCATCTAGGTTCCACTTTTGACCCGCACCATTTTGTTGGAGTTGTTCGCTAGTACCAACAGAAAGCTCCCAGGTCCACTCACAATGGCGTCACGAACAACCACTTCCAAGTCCTCCTCTTCTTCTTCTTCTAATAGGGAGGTGACATTTTACCTACTCGTCTCTGAATCCTTCCTGTAGTGGACACTACCGTTCGAGGAGGAATTTCTGCATCCTCTAGGGCAATCACAGAGAGCTCTTCCGATTGGCTTCGGGCACTTAGGGGAATGCTCTTTCCCCTTAGCCATAGTGTTGACGGAACGAAGCTGACTGTAGCTCCTATTTCTTCCAGCTAATATCAACTTTCATATCTGGCGCTACGTAAGCCTGTAGCTGTCCAGATACTCCTTCCACTTCACAGGGGAGCCTGGCCAGTCCTTCTGAGGGTAGTCGGGCTCGATCCGCTAGGTCAACTCTAGATCGACCGGGTGCAATCGGCTTTGGCCGGCCATCTTCTGAGAGAGCGATGCTCTGGTGTCTACTAGGCCTTCCACCTTTACGCCCCCACCACCATCTGGCATCTAAGGTTCCGACTCTCCTTTAAAACATAACGCCCGTCTTTTTCCTTGGGTAGAATTTGGCAATGGGCACTCCTCCCACTTCTGAATTGTGGAATCCTCCTTTTTCGGGAGCATTGTCTTCGCAGATGGCCTGGTTCCCGGCATCGCTACATTTTCTTTTCGCACAGCCTCTGGCCATATGACCGAACTGGCCAAAGGTCCAGCAACTCAGGCACTCCTTCGCCCCTTAGGTCGCTTGTCTCCCCGGGCTACGAGCATCATTAGGTCTTAGCTCTGTCGGCCTCCTTTCTCATGCGCCTTTCAGCAGCCTGGAAGCGGTCTCAACTCGGATCACTTGACCTTTTGATCTCCTCTCTGGCGGGTCAGTACTTTATACTTATATCTTCTTCTTCTTCCTAACCACCGATCCGCCGCGTCTGCACATATACTGGCTGTCTGGATAAAGTTACCATGCTTCTCACAGATCGGACTGCTCTCTGTTCCATGTCCCTCACATCTACAGGCTAAACGAGCCATTCCCCTCCGACCTGGAGGGGGCATAGGGCCCCCTTGTCGCTCCCTTCTCCTCTGATATCCTTCTGGGCCCTTTCTTCTCCAAGGCGGGGGTTTCTCGGCCCGCCTCGGTCGGCATTCTCGGATAAGTTTGTGGCTCTCTTTAACATCTTCCTGTAGTCGGGGACAGCGGGGTTTTTTTTTAATTACGCACCCACTTGTTCTATTCACTTAGGAACACTTCTCAAAACGTTTGCTTTGACGACGAAAGAGCTCGACAACAAAACTTTCTACTCACCCTGCCTGCGCGACTTAAGGTGATCTTACGCGACTGGCGTCAGCTCTCTAAGTCTCGGATTAAGAAAAGTTCGTGATCTTTGATCCTGAAAATGATTTTAAAAAATCTCTTTTTTTTTTCTATGTTGTGCGCGTGTTTTTTTTTTTTCAGTCTCTTTTTCCGTCTTTCTCTCTATATTTTTTTGGTCTCTTCCTCTGTTTCGTCTTCTCTTTTTTTTCAAGTCTTTCCTGATTACTCAGGGTCTTTATCCTGGTAACGGCACCAAATGTGACCCGTCCTTCGTAGGTCAGCAAGGTATCTCAGTGTGGAAGGAATCGTTAATCGATTTGGTTGGTCTTAATTTCACGATCGGGTTGATATGTCGCCGTTTTGACGATCTGTCCGCTAAAAGGAAAACAATTTCATGCACACAAACAAAAGAAAAAACTCAGTTCTCTATTCTATTGATTCAATTCAAGATAAGATATCCAAATATATATAGTTATATAAAATTGTTCGAAGTTCAATGTTGATTTAGGCAAACTCCGTCGAGTTCAAAATAGGTTAATTTCTCTCTGTATCGCGGTGGAATGGTGCGGGGAGAGAGGAGTGTAGCGACTCTGAATGCATGGTTGATTCTATCCATACTCAGCTCAATTCCCTTACTGCCCCTTTCGACGCTGACGCCCATTCATTTACTCAGGAAAGGGATGAGTTGGGGCCGCTTCCTGGACAAATCGCCTCTAGTAACGTTACCCCTAGGGAAGGTTCGCGCGTACTCGCGTGTACCGTGTGCACTTGTGGTTCTGCCAGCGCTCTCATGCCCCGAAAAGGTAACTCATTCAACTTTGGGAGTCGACGCCATCGTACTCAAACTACAAACATCCTCAGACTTTAATCCTGAGTCATTCCATGTACAACCTACAAAAAAAAAGAATGATATTGTCGACGAATTTCATAACAAGGAAAATCACAATCCAATCTTTCTCTCGTAGGTCTTTTTGCCGGCGCCCGGGAACACCGACGATAATTAAATACAGAAAAGAACTCATATCTGGCGGGCTTCTCCAGCATTTTTGGAGCTTGACCCGCAACCGTTGGGAGCACAATTGCCCCCGTGGCATAGGTATGTCACAATCCGAAGCGAGGATAATACCACTAGACCATCCACATATTTCTGAGCCTTCTTTTGCTTTATTTTCAGACGATTACATTAGGTTTATGAAATTGGTTCAAGGAATAGAGAACCCACATGTACCATACGTGCTATATCAGACTGCAAACTTAAAAGAATAAAAATTGTAAAAGTGTGTAGTAGAATGTCTGGGTCGTCTAGAATTTGAACCAGAGGCCTCGCGAAGCTGAAGCGAAAAAGCATAACACTAGACCAACGGGACACATTTTTCAGCGCCTTCTTTTACTATATTTTCACATAATTATATTAGGATTATACGTTGCTTAAAGGCATAAAGAACTCGGATATTTCATAGGTTCTGTATTAGATTCAAATTTAAAAAAAAAAAACATTGAAAAACTGAATAGTAGAATACGATGCTAATCAGGGTATTCGACCTGAGCCTCTCGCACAAGAGCGAGAATCATACAACAAGACCAACAAGTCACATACTCTTGCGCTTCTCTCGCAAAATTAAAAAAATAACATTAGTTATATAAGTTTGTTTCAAGGAATAAAAAACTCAGATGTTACATACGTTCTATATAAGAAAAAAATTAACGCCTGAATATTGTAAAAGTGTATAGTAGAATGTTGAGCTCGTCCGAGAATTTTAAACCGAGGCCTTCGCGCTCGCAGCGAGAGACATGCGACATACACCTGCGTCTTCTTTTGGTAGGAGATTACATTTATTATATAAGTAAGTTTAAAGGTGTAAAGAAGTCAAATGTTACATACGTGCTATATGATAATACAAATTTCCATGGAAAAAAAATTGTAAGACTATATATGAGAATATCGGGTTCGACCAGGAATTGAACTCTGGGCCTCTCAAACCCGAGAAGGTGAACCATAGCAGTAGACCAACGAGACAAATACATGTGCACACTCTTTTGCTATAGTTTTAGAAGATTATATTAGTTTGTTTCAAGGAATAAAGAACTATGATGTTACATACGTTCTATTAAAAATTGTACAGAAGACTGCTCATCCGCGAATTGAACCCAGGGCCTCTCCACCCGAAGCAAGAATCATACCACTAGACCGACGACTCACGGTATTCTGCATCTTTTTTTTTTTTTTTTTTTGCTATATTTTCAGATGATTTTATTAGTTATATGAGTTTGTTTCAAGGAACAAAGTACTCAAATATTACATACGTTCTATATGAGAATAAAAATTTAAAAGAATAAAAATTGTACAAAAAATGGCCTACTCGTCTGGGAATTGACCACGGGTCCTCTCACACCTGAAGCGAGAATCATAACAGTAGACCAACGAGCCACGTATTTTTGCGCCTTTTTTGCTGTATTTTCAGAGGATTACATTCGTTATATAAGTTTGTTTCAAGGAATAAAGAACTCAGATGTTACATACGTGCTATATGAGAAGAAAAATTTTAAATGCCGAAAATTTGTAAACGGGTATAGGAGAATATCAAGCTCGTCGGTGAATTGAACCCGATGCGAGAATCATACAACGACACACACGAGCGATGTACTTCCGCGCTTTCTTTTGCTAAATTTTCAGATAATTATTAGTTATATAATTTGTTTCAAGAGAATATAGAACTCGGATATTACATACGTTCTATATGAGAATACAAATTTAAAAAAATCAAAATTGTGGCGGTGAATGTCTGGCTCGTCTTATAATTGAACCGTGGTCTACAGCCCCCTAAAAAAGAATCATTCCACTAGACATTCGAGAAACGTACTTCTGCGCATTCTTTTGCTATATTTAAGAAAATTACAATAATTTGCATCAAGGAATAAGTAACTCAGATATCACATACGTTATATATGAGAATAAAAACTTAAATGGCGAAAGATTGTAATAAAAATTTGTAATAGGCATAAAAGAATATCAAGAAGATCAGTGAATTGAACTTTGGGTAGCTAACACCCGAAGCGAGAATCATACAATTACACTAACCGGCCACGTGCTTCCGCGTCTGCTTTTACGATATTTCCAGAAGATTACATTACTTATATAACTTTGTTTAAAGAAATAAAGAACTCAGGTGTTACATACGTTTTACATGAGAATACAAATTAAAAAGAATCAAAATTGTAAGGAAGAATGTCGGGTTAATCTAGAAATCGATCCCGGAGACATTCGTGTCCGTAGCGAGAACAATACCACTAGACAAACGTGCAAAGCACTTATAATCATTGTTTTGCTATATTTTAAGAGGATTACATGAGTCATACAAGTTTGTTTCAAGGAATAAAGAACTCAGATGTTACATACTTTCTATATGAGAATACAAATTTAAAAGAATTAAAATTGAACCCAGAACGTCATTCATCCGATGCGCGAATCATACCACTAGCCCAACGAGCCTCATTGTTCTGATCCTTGTTTTGCTATATTTTAAGAGAATGACATTAGTTATATAAGCGTTTTTCAAGGACCTAAGAACTCAGATGTTACATACGTTCTATATGAGAATACAAATTTAAAATAATAACAATTGCGAAGAGAAATGTCGGTCTCGTTCGATAATTGAACCCAGGACCTCTCAACTCCGAAGAGAGAATCATACCACTAAACTTGTTTTGCTATATTTTAAGAGGATTACATTAGTTATATAAGTTTGTCCCAAGGAATAAAGGACTCAGATGTTACCTACGTTTTATGTTAGAATACCAATCTAAAAGAACGAAAGTTGTAGAAGAATGTCGGCCTCGTCAGGGAATTTAAGCCGGGGCCTCTCGCATCGAAAGCGAGAATCATACCACTAGACTATCGGGCCATGCGCTTCTCATCCTTGTTTCGCTATATTTTAAGAGGATTAAATTAGTTATATAAGTTTGTTTTAAGGAATAAATAACTCTGATATTACTTACGTTCTATATGAGAATACCAATCTAAAAGAATCAAAATTGCAAAAGATGTCAGGCTCGGCCGAGAATTGAACCCGGAATCTCTCGCACCCGAAGCGAGAATAATACCACTAGACCAACGACACACGTGCTTCAAATTCTCGTTTTGCTATATTAGAAGAGGGTTACATTAGTTATATAAGTTTGTTTTGAGGAATAAAGAACTAAGATATTACCTACATTTTTTATCAGAATACCAATCTAAAAGAATTGAAATTGCAGAAGAATGTCGGCCTAGTCAGAGAATTTAAGCCGGGGCCTCTCGCATCCAAAGCGAGAATCATACTACTAGACCGATGAGCCACGCACTTAACAAACACCCCGGATATCTTAGTGCTAAGTAAGACTAACATACATTCCTCCATCCCCTCTTTCTACTTTAACATGCCCTGATATCTCCCACTCTGCCTTAAGGACTCTGACAGACATATGCTATATTCGAAACACCCTCCATTTTACTAGAGAAACAAAACTAGAATCGGACGGTCAAGCCTTTATGTTTAGTCGATAGGTTCAGCAGACGGCCAACAGCCATACTCGTGAAAGACACATCGGCGGCGACAGTAGCTGGAACAATACTAAAAGACTGGATAGCAATTTTTGGAGTACCGTCAATACTTACAACGGACAGAGGTTCGCAATTTCAATCGAAACTCTTCGCAGAGTTCAACCAATTGTTGGGAACAACCCACATAAAGACTACTGCTTATCACCCTTGCTCAAACGGCCTCGTCGAACGCTTTCACAGACAGCTAAAAACTTCTTTGGCTACGAGTCTTAACAACGCGGACTGGTCAGATAATTTACCATTAATCCTATTAATGATCCGAAACACAATAAAAGAAGACTTACAAAGCACACCAGCGGAGCTAGTTTTTGGATCCGTAGTCACACTACCTGGACAGTATTTTAATGCATACACAGATATTTCACCCACGGCTACATTTGTGACGGAATTAAAGAACAAAATGTCTTTTCTCAAATTTACCCCCACCAGGAGGGCTGACAAACAAACATATACCGAACGACTTTCACACATGCAAATTTGTGTTTATCAGGAATGATACGGTCAAAAAGCCATTTTGTCCAAATTACACTGGACCATACCAAGTTTTGGACAGAAGTGAAAAATATGTTACTGTCCAACGGAAGGACAGGAAAGACAACATCGCGATCGACCGAATTAAACCAGCATACATTGAGGAACACCCTCAGACAATTTCCCCACCAGAACAAATTCCCTTAGAACATGGGAGTCCAGCAGAAAATGACGAGGACACCAAACCCACGACAAAAACGGGTAGGAAAGTCCACTGGCCGAAACATTTCAAGTAATACATTACATATTGAAAAAAACTTTTTTTCCAATCTGGGGGGGGTATTTGTGCCAGTTGGCACAGTTTAATATTCAAATTTAAAATCGTTAAATACAATTTAGGCGCGCAGTGCAATTGATTGTTTCGGCGCGTTAAAAAATGAAAAATGACACCCACGCAAATTCCGGCGTGACCTTTATATACTAAAGGTGCGGACTTAGTTGAAAGCACCCCATGTGATGTCTTCCGTCCAATGGAATTCCTCCTAGGACATATTTTAAAACTGATTTTCTAGAGCTCGTTTGGAGCCGATCAAATCATATATAAACATGCACAAACACAAAATCTATCTCTTTAGTCTCTTAGCCTTTCGAGCATTCTTTCGTCTCTTAAAACTCTTCCGACTCATTCAACGCTTTCTCATTAGGACTTGCCACGCGTGCAAACATCAATTATTTCATTTCCACTGCTCCGCGCATTAATACTCTCTTTTAACAGACGAACATTAATATTGTCTCTGTTACATATTTAAACATTCAAAGAACACAAAAAAGAGACTCTCCATCTTTCATATGAACTCAAAAACAAAGAACTCTGAAATATTGAGAACTATGTTTTGCTTGTTATTGTTTGTTATTTCTATTCCGGAAATAAACCTCCGTTTGTGTTGCACATAAGATTTCTTATTTTTATTTTTATTATTTGTGGAGGAAGTCAGTTCCAAAAAAAAAGGCCAGGCGACCCCCACACCTCCATTACATTTGTTAAAAAAGTTGGTTTTAAAGAATATAGAACTCAGATGTTACCTACGTCCTATTTGAGAATACGAATCTAAAAAAGTTTAATTGTAGAAGAATGTCGGGCTCTAGCGGGAATCAGACCCACGGCCTCTCACAACAGAAGCGAGCACAATACCACTATACAAACAAGAAACGAGCTCCCAATCGTACTTTACTGTATTTTAAGAGGATTAGATTTGTAATTATAAGTTTGTTTTAAGGAACAAAGAACTCAGATATTACCTACGTTCTATATGAGAATACCAATCTAAAAGAATCAAACTTGTAGGAGAATGTCAGGCTCGTCCGAGAATTCAACAAGTGGCCTCTCGCAACAGAAGGCAAAATTATACCATAAGACAAACGAGCCACGTAATTTAAGTTTGGGTTAAGAAATAAAGAACTACGATGTTATCATCGTTTTACATGAGAATACCAGTATAAAAAATCAAAATTGTAGAAGAATGTTGGGCTCATCCGGAAATATAACCCGGGGCCTCTCGCACCCGACAGGAGAATCGTACCGCTACACCAACGAGCCACGCGCTTTTCATGGATTGTTTGGTATACAGGGTGTCCGTAAAGTTACTATACAGTCCTATTGTTTTATTTTATTATATTTGTATTAATAGTTAATATTTATTTTTTACAGGTTTATTTAATCAAGCATGCCACGTAAGACTGTATAGTAACTTTACGGACACCCTGTATTTTAAGAAGATTACATTCGTTATATAAATCGGTTTAAGGAATAAAGAAATCAGATGTTACATACGTTCATTATGAGATTAACAATCTAAGAGAATCAAAATTATAGAAGAATCTGGGGAATAAAATCCGGGGTATCTCACAACCGAAGCGAGAATCATACCGCTAGACCAACGAGCCATGAGCTACTCGTATTTCGTTTGCTATATTTTAAGAGGATTACATTCGTTATATAAGTTTGTTTTAAAGTATAAAAACTCAGATTTTACCTACTTTCTATATGAGAATACCAATCTAAAAGAATTAAAAATTGTAGAAGAATGTCGGCCTTGAACCCGGGGTACATCAACCCCAGAGCGAGAATTATACAACGAGACATATGAGCCACCCGCTTCTCATGCTTGTTTGGCTATATTTGAAGAGAATAACATCGTTATATAAGTTTGTTTTTAGGAATAAAGAACTCAGATCCTACCTACTTTCTATAATAGAATACCAATTTGAAAGTTTAGAAATTGTAGAGGAATGTCGAGCTCGTCCAGGCATTGAACCTGTGGCTCTAGCACGAGAAGCGAGAATCATAGCTAGTTCAGCTATATTTTAATAGGATTAAATTCGTTATATAAGTTTCTGTTCAGGTATAAATAACTCAGATGTTACCTACGTTCTATAAAAGAATACCAATCTAAAAGAATAAAAATTTAAGAGGAATATCGGGCTCGTCCGGCACTTGAGCTCGGGGGCTCTCGCGCCCAAAGCGAGAATCATACCACTAGACCAAAGAGCCACTTGCATCTAATCTTTGTTCTGCTATATTTTAAGACGATTACATTCGTTATATCAGTTTGTTTTAAGGAAAAAATAAGTCAGATGTTACCTACGTTCTGTATGAGAATACCAATCTAAAAAAATTTGAGGAGAAATGTCGGGCTGGTGCGGGAATTAAACTCGGGGTCTTCTCACAACCGAAGCGAGAATCATACCACTAGACCAACGTGCCACGCGTTTCTCATCGATGTTTTGCCATATTTTAAGAGGATTACATTCGTTGTATAGGTTCGTTTTTAGGAATAAATAATTAGATGTAACCTCCGTTCTATATGAGAATACTAATCTACAAGAATCAAAATTGAAGAGAAATCTCGTCCGGGAATTGAACCCGGGGCCTCTCGCACAAAAGCGAGAAACATACCACTAGACTAACAAGCCACGCGTTCCTCTAGCTTGTTTTTCTTAATTTTAAGACGATTACACTAGTTATATAAGTCGTTTTTAAGGACTAAAACTCAGATGTTACCTACGTTCTATGTGAGAATACCAATCTAAAAGAATCAAAATTGAAGAGGAATGTCGGGCTCTCCGGGAATTGAACCCGGGGACTCTCGAACCCGAAGCGATGATCCTACAGCTACATCAACGAGCAGCGCTTTACTAATCCTTGTTTTTCTATATTTTAAGAGGATTACATTCGTTATATAAGTTCGTTTTAAGGAATAAATTACTAAGATGTTACCTACGTTCTATATGAGTACACCAAGCTAACAGAAACCGAATTGAAAAGGAATGCCGCGCTTTTCCGGGAATTGAACACGGGTTCTCTGGCACACGAAGCGAGAATCATACAACTAGACCAACGAGCCACGTACTCCTCATCGTTTTTTTCTATATTTAAAGAGGATTACATTCGTTATATAAGTTTTGGGTTAAGCAATAACTAACTCAGATGTAACCTACGTTCTATATTAAAATACTACCTTAAAAGAATAAAGATTGAAGAGAAATGTCGGGCTCGTCCAAGAATATAACCCGAGAGCTTTCGCACCTGGAGGGAGAATCGTATCACTAGTCCTACCAACCACATGCTTCTCACCTACATTTTCTATATTTTAAGAGGATAACATTCATGTTACCTACGTTCTATATGAGAGTACCAATCTAAATGTATCAAAATTTAAGAGAAACCCGAAGCGAGAATCATACCATTAGACCAACGAGCCGCATTCTTCTTTTCTTTCTTTTTTTTTTATTCAATTTTCACCCCAAACAAGCCACAGTGCCACTTTGAAGCAGGGGGCTACTATTAGGGAATTAATTAGCGGGGTCATTATGAGGGGAGAAGAGTAGAAAGATGTTTGTTAACATTACACTTGAACTTCTGCATATCATTGCAGTTGGGAAAGCAGAATCCCGGAACGGAGTTCCAAAGACCCGCAGTTCTGGGGAAGAAACTATTGGAGTAAAAGTCTTTCTTGCACCTAGGGATCTCTACTGTAAAGGGATGAGACTTAGTAGCTTGTCGGGTTTGTCGAGGGTAGTTACGTCGGGGAGGTACAAGTGTTTGCACTTCGTCAGAGCATTCACCATTAAAGTATTTGTAGAACAGGCAGAGGAGTGCAACATCTCGTCGATGGGACAGAGGTTGAAGCCTAGATGACAGTTCAGGACCTATCAGGTTGGCGACTCTTTTTTGAACCCTGTCCAGGAGCGAGAGACACGCAGCAGATGCACCAGCCCAGATGTGACAACAGTACTCCATACATGGGCGAATGGTTGCCTTATAGAGGTATAGGATACTGGCAGGCGTAAGTAGTTTTCTAGCACGGTAGAGGGAGCCAAAGAGGAGTACATACGTTATATAAGTTTTTTTTTAAGGAATAAATAACTCAGATGTTGCCTACGTTCTATATGAGAATACCAATCTAAAAGAATCAAAATGTAAGAGAAATGTCGGGCTATTCCGGGAATTGAATCCGGGGCCTCTCCCACCGAAGCAAGAATCATACCACTAGATTAACGAGCCACGTGCCTCTCATCGTCGTTTTGGTATATTTTAAGAGGATTACATTCGTTATATAAATTTGTTTTACGGAATAAATAACTCCGATGTTACCTTCGTTCCATATGAGAATACCAATCTAAAAGAATCAAAATGGAAGTGGAATATAGGGCTCGTGCGGGAATTGAACCCGGGACCCCAAGCGAGAATCATACAAGTAGACCAACGAGCGACGTGCTTCTTAGCGTTGTTTTGCTATATTTTGAAAACATTCAATGTAAGTTTGTTAAGTAATGAAGCACTCAGATGTTAACTACGTTTTATATGAGAATACCTATTAAAAACATTCAATGTAAGTTTGTTAAGTAATGAAGCACTCAGATGTTAACTACGTTTTATATGAGAATACCTATTAAAAAGAATCAAACGAAGAGACATGTCGCCTCTCTTCCGGGAATTGGACCCAGGGCCTCCCGCACACGAAGGGGAACATACCACTAGACCAACGAGCAACGTGCTTCACATCGTCGTTTTGCTATATTTTAAGAGGATTATATTCTTTATATAAGTTTGTTTTAAGGAATAAATAACTCAGACGTTACCTACGTTCTATATGAGAATAGCAATCTAAAAGGACCGAAATGTAAGAGGAATGCCGGGCTTGTCCGTGAATTGAATCCGGGACCTCTCGCACCCGAAACGACAGCCATAGCACAAGACCAACGAGCCACATGCGTCTCATCGTGATTTTGCTATATTTTAAGAGGATTACATTCGTTATATAAGTTTGTTTTAAGGATTAAATAACTCAGATGTTGCCTACGTTCTATATGAGAATACTAATCGAAAAGAATTAAAACTGAAGAGAAATATAGGGCTTGTCCGGGAATTGAACCCGGCGTCTCACGCACCCGAAGCGAGAATAATACCACTAGACCAACGAGCCACGTGCTTCTCATAATCGTTTTGCTATATTTTAAGAGGATTACATTCGTTATATAAGTTTGTTTTAAGGAATAAATTGTCAGATGTTAACTACGTTCTATATGAGACCCCTAATCTAAAAGCATAAACAATTTAGAGCAATGTGAGGCTCATCCGGAAATTGAACCCGGGACCTTTCCAAGCCGAAGTGAGAACCATCTCACTAGACCAACGAGCCACGCAAATGTGAGAGAAATTTCAAGCTCGTCCAGGAATTGAACCGGGTGGGGGGGTCACAGCTTATGCTAGAATCATACCAATAGACCAACGAGCAACGTGTTACTCCGTGTCGTTTTACTATATTTTAAGAGGATTACATTTATTATATGAGATTGTTTTTAGGAATATATAACTTCGGTGTTACCTACGTTCTGTATGAAAATACCAATGTAATAGAATTAAATTGGTAGATCAATGTCGGGTTAATCCGGAAATTGAACTCGGGATCTCTCGCCCCGAAGCGGAATGGAACCCGAGGTAGCTCGCATCGGAAGAGAGCATCATACCACCAGACCAAGTGGATACGTGCTTTTCATCGTCATTTTCTATATTTTAATATGATTACATTCGTTATATAAGTTTGTTTTTAGAAATAAATACCTCAGATGTTACCTACATTCTATATGAGAATACAAATCTAAGAGAATCATTCTCAATCATTAAAACATTTCTCTCCGAAAGGCTCATAAGAGTAGTGATAGATGGACAAAAATCGGAGGCCTGCAATATAAATGCTGGAGTCCCTCAGGGGTCAATCCTAGGCCCAAATCTCTTCCTGATCTACATCAATGGCCTCCCTAAACACATACTTAAATCATTCGTTGACATCTATGCTGATGACTCGACCATCTACGGCAACACATCAAAGGCTGTAAATGACAAAGTTCTGTCTGATTCTCTCTCCTCTGATCCCGAGCGCGTGGTTCAGTGGGGGAAGATGTGGCTGGTTACCTTTAATGCATCCAAAACCAAACTCCTATCCTTACATCATCAACGTTCTGATCCCCATCTGGCATCAATTGTGATGGATGGTTCTCGTCTGGGTAAAGAGACGTTGCGAGCCTATCCTTGTTTTATCGTTATTTCCATGGTAGGTGCTCGTCTGAACTCCAATCTCTGGTCCCCCCTCGCCAATCTTTTACGAAAAACACCCTTCTAGCTGAATCCACTGTGAAAAATTTCCCCACTCTATATCTGTGCCTAAATCAAAACGCGGATTCCATGAACAAAGCTTCTTTCTTAGAACTGCACGCCTGTGGAACTCTGTTCAGTCTGCCTGCTTCCTACTGGACTACAACTTGGATGTCTTCAAGTCCAATGTTAATAAATTCCTAATGAACCGCCCCCTTAAGTAAACACTTCATCAAATCTCCACACTAATGTAATGTACTTGCAATAACCCTTATCCCTGAGTGGCTTCCGGGCCTTGATAAGTGGTGATCACTGTGTAAAAAAAAAAGTAGAATTGAAGAGGAAAATCGGAATCGTCCAGGAATTGAACCAGGGGCTTCTCGCACCGGAAGCGAGAATCATACCTCTAGACCAACGAGCCACGGTCTTCCCTTCGAAGCTTTACTATATTTAAAGAGGAATACATACGTTATATTTTTTTAAGGAATAAATAACTCAGCTCGTCCGAAATTTGATACCGGGCTCTCTCGAAACATGGGCGAGAATCATACCATTAGACCAACGAGCTACGTTATTCTCATCTTCGTAGTGCTTTATTTTATAAGGATTACAGTCGTTACATGAGTAAGTTTTAAGGAAAAAATAACTCAGATGTTACCTAGGTTATATATGAGAATACCAATCCAAAACAATTACAATTGATTAAGAATGTCGGGCTAGTCCGGGAATTGAATGCGGGGCCTCTCGCACCCGAAGCGAGAATCATACCATTAGATCTACGACCTACATGGTTCTCATCGTGGTTTTGCAATATTTTAAGAAGATTACATTCGTTATATAAGGCAGTTTTAAGGAATTAATAATCGGAGGTTACCTACGTCTTTAAGAGAATACCAATCTAAAAGAATCAAGATTGAAGAGGAATGTCGGGTTCGTCCGGAAATTGAAGTAGGGGCCTCTCGCACCCGACGCGAGAATCATAGCACTAGACCAACGAGCCACGTGCTTCGAATCGTCGTTTTGCTATATTTTAAGAGGATTGCATTCGTTGTATAAGTTTGTTTTAAGGAATAATAACTCGCGTGTTACCAAGGTTCTTTATGAGAATACCAATCTAAAAGAAGACAAAATTGAAGAGGAATATAGGGCTCGTCCGGGAATTGAACCCGTGACCTCTCGCACCCTAAGCGAGAATCATACTGCTAGACCAATGAACCACGTGCTTCCTATCGTCGTTTTGCTATATTTTAAGAGGATTATATTGGTTATATAAGTTTGTTTTAAGGAATAAATAACTCAGATGTTACCTACTTTCTATATAAGAATACCAATCTAAAACAATCAAACTTGAAGAGTAATTATGACTCGACCATGAATTGAACCCGGGGCCTCTTATACCGGAAGCGCGAATATTACCACTAGAAAACGAGCACATGGCTCTAGTCGTCCTTTTACTACATTAAAGAGGATTACATTCGTTATATAAGTTAGTTTTAAGGAATAAATAACTCAGATATTACCAAATCTCTATATGAGAATATCAATCTAAAAGAATCAAAATTGAAGAGGAATATAGGGTTCGTCCGGGAATTGAACCCGGGACTTCTCGCACCCGAAGCGAGAAACATACACCTAGATCAACGAGCCCCGGCTCCTTAACCGCGTTTTGCTATATTTTAAAAGGATTACATTCGTTATATGAGTTTGTTTTAAGGAATAAATAACTCAGATGTTACCAAATCTCTATATGAGAATATAAATCTAAAAACATTTACATTGATGAGGACTATAGGGCTCGGCCGGGAATTGAGCCCCGGACCACCCGTACCAGAAGCGAGAAACATACTACTAGACCAACCAGCCGAGTGCTTCTTAACGTCGTTTTGCTATATTGTACGAGGATTACATTTGTTATGTAAATTTGTTTCAAGGAATAAATAACTCAGATGTTACCTAATCTCTATATGAGAATACCAATCTAAAAGAGTCAAAATTGAAGACGAATACGGGGCTCGTCCGGGAATTGAAACCCAGACCTCTCGCCCCAGAAGCGAGAATCATACCACTAAACCAAAGAGCCACGCGCTTTTTCTCGTCGTTTTACAATTTTTTCACAAGATTACATTCGCTAAATAAGTTTGTTTTAAGGAATAAATAACTCAGATGTTAACAAATCTCTATATGAGAACACCAATCTAAAAGAATCAAAATTGAAGATGAATACGGGGCTCGTCACGGAATAGGACACGAGACCTCTCGCAACCGAAGCGAGAATCATACCACTAGACCAACCAGCCACGTGGTTTTAATCGTCGTTTTACAATGTTTTAAGAGGATTAGATTCGTAATATAAGTTTGTTTTAAGGAATAAATAACTCAGATGTTAATAAATCTCTAAAAGAATCAAAATTGAAGAGGAATACGGGGCTCGTCCGGGAATTGAACCCGAGACCTCTCGCAACCGATGCGAGAATCATACCTCTAGACCAACGAGCCACGGGCTTCTTATTATCTTATTAAAGAGGATTACATTCGTTATATAAGTTAGTTTTAAGGAATAAATAACTCAGATATTACCAAATCTCTATATGAGAATACCAATCGAAAAGAATTAAAATTGAAGAGGGATGTCGGGCTCGTCCGACAATTGGACCAGGCACCTCTCGCACCCGAAGCGAGAAACACTCCCACTAACCAAAATAATGGGCGATCAACAATTCCCCCACCAACCAACAATCACGAGGTTGTTTGCTCAGCAACCGAGAAGGCTAACATGCTTGCCAGTCGGTTTGCCTCAAACTCCACACTGGGCCCTTCCAACCAACCCCTACCTCAATTTCCTATGCGGACAGACGCCACGCTAGACGATCTGAAAATCACCCCTGCTCAGGTGCATGCTATCATAAAAAACCTTGACACTTCAAAATCATGTGGACCCGAGCTCATCCCAGCTGTGCTCTTAAAAAAAGTGCTCAGCCGAAGTAGCTCCAGTTCTCTCCAAAATCTACCACAAATGCCTTAATGAATCTTGCTTTGCGGGCTGTTGGAAAACTGCTTCTGTGGTACCAGTATTCAAGAATTCTGGCGAAAGAACTGACTCATCAAATTATCGCCCCATTAGCCTCCTCCCACTTTTTGCCAAAATATTTGAGACCTTAATTAACCATGCTCTAGTCCAGATGCTAAACTTCTGACTGACCAATAATATTGATTTAGACAAGCCCGTTTCACAACAGACCTCCTAACTGTAATCTCTGAACGTATATACCATTCACTGGACAAAGCGGGGGAGGGCAGAGCGGTAGCTCTAGATATATCTAAGGCTTTTGACAGGGTATGGCATGAGGGTCTCCTCAGGAAAATAAGATCATTTGGTATCACTGATAGAATACTTAACATAATTAAATCCTTCTTAGATAAGAGAAAAATCCAGGTTGTCCCCGACGGTCGTACATCTAAACAATATGATATAAATGCGGGAGTGCCCCAGGGGTCTATCCTTGGACCTCTACTGTTCCTGATATTCATAAATTACCTCCCCGACAAAATTTCCTCTGAGATCGGTATATATGTGACATATGGCCGAGTGGTCCTAGACGTTGTATTAAAGTTTACAGTTACCCAAAGGTGATGAGTTCAATCCTGAACGAAGGCAGTGAAAAAGTAACATTCAAAACAGAGAATCAGCAACTATGTCCCAAAGCCTAGCTGGAGTCCGAACACGGTACCCCCGTAATAATAATAAAGGGTTGGTTCGAGACTCCTAACAAATGGTTCCCCAGTTCGATACAAAACACCTGACGAAGGCCGGAGGGCAAAACGTTGTGACAATAACAAACGAGATGAGAAAGTCAGTCCGACAATCTCAATCAATGATAATTCTTATGAAATATTTCGGGCCGGTCTGGGGATTGAACCCGGAGAGTCTCGCAACCAAGACGCGAATAATACCACTAGACCAACGAGCCACACACTACTGACGGTTATTGTTTTATAGTTTAAGAGGTATTCATTAGTTATATTACTTAGTTTTAAGGAATAAAGAACTCAGGTGTACCATACGTTTTATATGAGAATACAATTTTAAAAGAATCAAAATTGTAAAGAAGAATGTCGGGCTCGTCCGGGAATTTTACCCGGGACCTCTCGCACTCGAAGTCAGAATCATACAACTAGACCAACGTGCCACGAACTTCTGATCTTTGTTTGAATATATTTTAAGAGGATCGTATTAATTAAATGATATAAGTTTGTTTTAAGGAATAAAGAACTCAGATGTAACAGGAGTTCTATATGAGAATACAAATGTATTTGGAGAAATATTGTAAAATTTTATAAAAGGATATCGAGGTCGTCTGGGAATTGTACAGGGAGCCTTTAGCACTAGAAGTGAGAATCATACCATTAGACCAACAGGCCACACCATCAGACTTCTGTTTTTGTTATATTTTTAGATTATTACGTTAATAATATTAGATTTTTGCGAAGACTTAAAAGCTCAGAAGTTTATACGTACTAATTAGAATACAAATTTAAAGGAATTAAATTTTTAATGTAAAATGTTGGCCCCATCTTCCAATTGTAAGCAGTGCTACCGAGAGAGAATGCGGCCAGTGAATCTGTGACTGTGACGTCTTTACTAGATCGAGATTTAGGTGAAGTGTCCCTTTCCGTAGCCGTTTCGTCTTCAGAATGTTTAGTTTGCTGTCCAACATTGTTTATTATTGTGTGCCCCCCAAATTGCCGGGGAAATAATCTTAAAGATCCCAACGTGCATCTATTTTATTTTTATTAAGAGAAGGAGCAAGTCTCTATTTTGATACGTGCTATTATAAGGGAACATTTTATTCCAACCAAATATAGTAAAGTAAGTAATGTTATTTTCGTTAATTAAACGTATATTTAATTAGAACTGTATTCAAGTACTTTCATAATGTTTGATAATATTGTTAATATAAATTAAAGAAGCAATACTATTTATTGATAATACCGCAAATATTATGTTCATATTTAACTGTTTATGTTCTCATGGGCCTAAAATATATATCGTGTATGTTGAACATTTAATTTTATTTTGTTTTGGTTTTTAAAATTTATACAAATAATTTTTACAGGAGAATGTTTTTCAAATTGTTCTTTTAATAATAAATAAATTGTTTCATTTAGTATGTCCAGCTATTTTAAAGTTCTATGTATTTTTCGAAAGAGAATTTGTGTTGAAAATCAAAATATGGAACACGCGGACGTCGTTAAAGTTAGCTGTGAACGTTACACTTTAAGTTGTTTCTTTATAGAATTATAAAGAAAAAATTTTATATGAGAATGGTTTTAAAAAGTTCTTTTAATAATAAATAAATTCTTTCACTGAGTATGTCCAAATATTGTAAAGTTCTATGCATTTTTCTGAAGAAAATCGTGTTGAAAATCAACATGACGAACATGCGGACGTTGTTAAATTTAGCTTCGATATGAACTTCAAAAAAGAAAGAGTACATTAAATTTTCGTTAAATAACAACAAATATAAAAAGCTTCCCAAAAAGGAACTCTCTGGATAAGAACAAAAATAAAATAAAAATTGTATTAGTCATGAAGGATTTCTCCTCCACTTACCGAGGACAGAAAAAATGAAGTGTAGCATCAGAACAGATACTACACTCTGATCCTGTGCCGAAGGTAAATGTTCCCAAAGACAAGATAAGTTACTAATCTTTCAACTGTGTTTTAACTTACGTTTTTCTTTACTTCAAAATAAAAGTGCTGTCAAGTATATTAGAATGAAAAATATGGCGATCTCCTTATGGTCATGTAGAGCCTTGATAATCGCTCAAATTAACGAAAATGAAGAAATGTTGGTTTTAAAAATGGGTGATCACCATGGCTTTCTTTTTTTTTGGGGGGGGGGGCTTTTTCTGGCAGTATCTTTCCACCCTATAAAATCCTTTAAAATTACCACTATCAAAGATTTTCAAGGGTGCTAGAAAACGAAAATTCCAGGAAACAAGTGTGATACTATAAAGTTGCCCTGGGGTGGATTTGAGCCACTAAGTGCTGAGAGGGGGCAATAGAAAAAGGAAGAGGAAATAGCTTGGAATAAACATAGAAATCGGAAATATCTCACAATCAATAAGAGATGGGAAATAGCTTAGGATAAACAAAGAAATCGGAAACATCCTACAATCAACAATAGATAGGAAATAGCTTAGAATAAACAAAGAACTCGGAAATATCCTACAATCAACAATAGATAGGACATAGCTAACAATAACAATAGAAACCTACTGATAAAAGAGGGAAGGGCAGCTTCCGGTATCCAGGGTGAGGTGGGCGACCTGAGATATAAAGACAGAGGAGACAGGCAGTTGAGATCTAGATCCGCTAGACGACGGATGGGAGTTGATAACGACTACAGTTGAACATTGACGTTTGTGTTTTTCCTTTCTATGTTCATATTTGTACTTTTGTGAAACCGCGCGTGTGTCCCCACCGACAGTCGTCAGTAAGAAAATGACGATCTGGCCATGAACGAAAAATCCACGGTACACGTTGGGAGTCGGCGATCTGTCGTGGGGCGCACGTCAGGGGTTACACATGTAGTTTCCAAGATATGTATAAATTATAGTTTCACAAAGTTGGGGGATCACTTTTCTATATCAATTTAATGTAAAATAAGCAGCTATTGAATGTTGGGGGTTGGTCAACGTAAAATTGAGTATTTTGACCTGATAGACCAACAAAAACCCTACCTTTAAAAAATGTTGCTCAGAGGTTTTCGGTTGTGCTGAAACGAATATCGCATTTAAATTTTCCGCAGATAAGTAGTTTTCCGGATATTAAGCAATGTTATTCTTGGTTATAAGTGGTGGCTATTGTTGTACGCGCAAGCGAGCACATTCACCCCTCCACACATACACTGATTTAATATTGTAAATGTTTGTTTACTATCTTTTCTTAGATTTTAACAATAGTTTACATTATGGTATGCATGTTTTCTTTAATGATGTTTATAGGTATGTGAACATCATTTTCGGCTTGAGGATGTAATAAAGGAGAAGTCAAGATTCGATGATAAAACGGGTAGTACTATTACAGTCAAACTAAAAGAAGTATGTCTTCGTAATAGTGTTATTCCGACAATTCTCCCAAATTGTCCCTCGTATTTAACAACGGTAACAACATCCAGAGGTGTAACACCCCCACTCTTATGACGTTCACTAGGACCCCTGTTGTCTGGGAAACTTCAGCTTGGATCGTCCTGTTCTTCTCAGAGGGTCGTTACATTGAATCCTGTATGCTGAAAGCGAATATCAAAGCCGCAGGCAAAAGAAAAATAGGCACGTGAAATTCTATTCTACGAGAATTAATTCACAAAATTATTTACATAATTATTTAAAAAATATCGTTTAGTTCTTAGTAAGTTTTTTTAAGTCTCAAATCTTTGGTCTTGTTTTCGGAGACAGTACTGAGACGGGTGGGAGGAGGGGTCACGTCTTTAGGGAACGGTGTGGTTACTTCGAGTTCCACGCACAAACTCTCGCTGGAAACTGACTAATTTCGCGCGGCACTAGTATTAATAGGAGTGTGAGTAGTCGGGGTTGAAATTTCCTCATCTAATCAAATCACAACGGAAAAAACAGATTCCGGGTGTGCACTTCAGTCATATCGCTAGCTTGCGATCTGAAATTCCAGTCAATATTATATTCTCATGACCTCTAAGTTCACCGACTGTCAGTCCTAAAATCTGGCTCTGAGTTCGTCGAGGCCAGACAATGTCAATGTTATTGTTCCCAGATTTCTGTCGTCATTTTTGAATAACAAAATATATCTCTCTGACTTCAAACAGTAAGTAAATATATCTATTTTGACAATAAAATTTATATGTATATCCTCTATTGTGAATCTTCGGGATATCCGCTGTTACCCGGGATCTATTAAAACTATCTTAGCATATCCTGCTCCCCAATGAGGGGCAAACCACTCCCTCAGGTTGATCCTCGAAAGAGTGTTTCATGGTAAACAACTGATGATCCTTTTTAAGAATATTGATACTAATTTTTGTTCATGTGAGTAAAACTATTCAACGATACGGGAGATTAATTGAATTATTGACAAAAATGTTCCAACGAGGGGCAATTTTTTAAATTTTATTTTATATAGTTTTAAAGGCTTTAAAAAGTTTAAAAGATTGTATATACATATATATATATATATATATATATATATATATATATATATATATATATATATATATATATATTAGTACATATTTGAGTTCAATCGACTGAAAATCTCGGACGCCCATGAAAGTGTAAATTTACAAAATACAAATTCAACAATCAAATAAAAAATTGAAGAAATGTATTCTAAAATAGTAAGGCTCATTCCGTAGTTGCATATAGGATTTCTCGCACTGTGAAATAGAGGGAGCTATGTGTTGATGCACCGGTTTATGCTTGAGAAATGGTTGCTTTATATAGGAAATAACAGACTATCTGATGTGCTTCTATCGAGCTTTCAATTGTTTTTCTTTTTTTTTGTTTTGTTTCTTTGTTTTTTTTGTTCAGCATCCCTGAGTATCCTCTCTACCAGGGAGGGGGCAGAGGTACTTACTACATGTCTAAGCTTGTTGCAACTGAATATACTCGACGTTTCTTCATCTTTACTTTTTGAGGATGCTATTTTTGTCTTGAAATCATGTCCTATAATTACTCACGCGTTGTTATAGCCTAAATAATTAGAATATAAATAAGCGATGAAGAATTCCTGAAAGCGAGATTGTCGAGGGCAAAGGGCGCGATATATCGGGACTCACGCGTGTTATATTACTATATTATGAATGTCTTCCAAAAGGGAAATGGCGAACAGAACATCATTGCGTCTGAAAATGTTGACGTTTACCCGGTCGAATTGCACCAAATTACCAGCGGGCAGGATGACGCCAATCTTTTAAGCCCCCAATTCTGATTGATCCCTAACATGATGATTCAGAACAATGATAGCCAATGAATGCACATTATACGTGTCCTATCATTTTGACTATGCTAGAAAACCGGACTCTCTCTCTCTCTCTCTTTCTCTCTCTCTCTCTCTCTCTCTCTCTCTCTCTCTCTCTCTCTGTATGTGTGTGCTTGGTTTTCAATTCTGGCCGATGGGACCCATATCATATTTTCTTTTAAAACTTTCTAAATCATTGCTTCATATTGGGTACAATATAATAATCCATAGAAAATTGAAAATTTATAATAAATACGAAATCTGCCAAAGTTAAAATATCATATTTAAGCGATCGAAGCAACGCCGAGTGACCTGTTAATCTATACTTATATATAAAACCACTACCTCTTTCTGTGTGTCTGTGTTTGCGTTTGTGTATTTTATTGTATGAGTTCGTTCCCTATAGACATCGAAATGGCTGAGCTGATTTTTAAAACAATTTCACGCAAATGTACTTCAAGATAAGCCTATAGAAGCGCTAGGGGCCTCAAAATTGATTGGATTTTTTACGGACCGTTCATTTATGGGGTCTTTAGCCGGTTTAAATAGTTTATAAAAATGGGTTCAAATTAAAAAGTCGTTATACATTTTATGCAGTCAGTTCTTTTTTTTAGAATTTTTAATCGATTTATATGCGCGACACGTTGGTACAGTGTAACCTCACCAGCTTTGAATGCTACAATTTAATTTCTATTTTAACAGATGGCACCCTTTTTTTACTTTTGAAATCACAACTCTATAATTTTTTTTTTACAAGGTGATCATCGCTTATCAAGGCCCGGAAGCCACTCAGGATAAGGGTTATTGCATGTACAGTACGTTAGTGTGGGGGTTTAATAAAAATGTGTACTTAAGGCGGCGGTTCATCAGGAATTTGTTTACGTTGGACTTGAAGACATCAAGATTGTAGTCAGGTGGGAAGCAAGCAGACGACACAGAGTTCCACAGGCGTGCAATTCTAAGAAAGAAGCTGTGTTCATAGAATCCACGTTTTGATTTAGGCACAGATAAAGTGTGGGGAAAATTTTTGACAGTGGTTTAAGCTAGACGGGTGTTTTTCGTAAAAGATTTGCGAGGGGGACTACAGATTGGAGCTCAGACGAGCACCTGCCATCAAAATAACGATAAAACAAAGATAGGCTCGCAAAGTCTCTTCTGTGGGAGAGAGGTTGCAGGGAAGACAAAAGGGTATCCCTCACTAAGCCACGAAGTCTATTTTGTACCCTCTCAAAGCAGAATAGACTGTTTTTAGCAGCTCCTGCCCAGATATGGCAGCAGTATTCCATCCTTGGGCGTACTTGGCTTTTATATAGATAGAAAATTGCATCAGTAGTGAGATATCTTCTGGAGCAGTAGAAGGGTCCCACCATCTTTCCAGCGACCTTGGCAGCAGACTTGATGTACGTGTTCCATTTCTGATCAGGAGTAAAGGTCAAGCCCAGAAGCTTGTCAAAACATGGGCCTTCTTCTAGACGAGAGCAATCCATTTCAATTGATGCCAGATGTTGATCAGAGCGTTGATGATGAAAAGATAGGAGCTTAGTTTTAGATGCATTACAGGTAACCAGCCACGTCTTCCCCCACTGAACCACCCGCTCGAGATCAGAGGAGAGACAATCAGAGAGAACTTTGATGTGTTGCCGTACATGGTCGTGTCATCAGCAGAGATGTCAACGAATGATTTAAGTATGTGTTTAGGGAGATCATTGATGTAGATCAGGAAAAGAGTTGGACCCAGATGGACTCCTGAGGGACTCCAGCATTAATACTGCAGGCTTTTGATTTTTGTCCATCGACCATTACTCTTATGACTCTATCGGAGAGAAATGGTTTAATGATAGAGAAAACATTTCCAGTTATACCGTAGCTGGAGATTTTGTGAAGTAGGCCTTTATGCCATACTTGTCGAAGGCCTTTTATATGTCAAGAGCCTTTTTATCATTTTATTGTATGTGCTCTGTAGTTACATCGAGCTTCATAAATTAAAGGATTAGTATAAATGAAAGGTGAAATGTATTTGTGTGTGTCCTTTGGTTGGAAAATATCTATAAATATATTAAATACGTATTTTGTGCAACTATTCAAAGTAATTTTGTACAATTACTTCAATGAATGTACTCTGATTAACTCATAAAACTTGTGTCCCCCTATCGGCGTACGTACTATCGACTAACCTAGTAAAATTCCACGCTTTCCTTAATGATGTCTCTTTGCAAAGTTTATCGCAAAGCGTAAAGACTACTGAAAATATGGCGAAACTTTCGCACAGCTTCCAGGGAACACAATCAGTCAGTGAGTATTCCTTAATTGCATCTAGTTACTTCAAATAATTATTAAAGATTAATAATAAGAAAAAAAAGCAAAGGAGAAAAGAAATGTTTTATAATCTTCTGTAAATGTTTTTTTTTTTTCGATGCATGTATGATTTTTTCCGGTCTATTTTTTGAGTAAAAAGAAAAATGTGTAGAAAATTCCCGATTTTCATCGAATATGGATTTTTCATCTTTCTATGTTGGTCTGTTTCTTGTCATCTTTTTCCTGTTCACGAGTCCCGTCATTTTCATTCTAAATTAAAATAATAATCTTTCTAATGTTTCTACGACCTTTCCCACCGGCATCCAATTCTCTTCATCTCATCTTATGAGTAAAATGTCCTCCTTTGAAGTCAAACGCATCATCATCAGCATCATCATCATCAAGAGCAACAACAACAATAGTTTTGTCGGAAGTTTCAACATATATCACTAAATCGCATCCCGATGTTAGCTCTTTAATAACGACCACCATTTTGATGTTTTGTTATTCCGTTAATCTTTTATAATCTCTCTCTCTTTCTCCCTCTTCATTCATCTTGTTTTCTTCTTTTTTTTCGATATATATATATATATATATATATATATATATATATATATATATATATGCTAGCATTTCAGACCGGCGTTGCCCTGGTGTTTGGAGGTGTATACTGAGCAAAAAAAAAAAAAATGGTAATTTTTTTAAAATTTGACCCCTGTTATGACCCCTAAACATTTATTGTTTTGGGCCCAAATCAAGTTATTAAGTTAAATCAATGTCGAAGGAACCTATATCTAAAATTTCAAGTATATAAACCCAAAATTGTCGGAGGAGTTTGGTAGAGTTCTCAAAGGTCAAATCGTTGAACTTTAACCCCTTAACAGCCAAATTTCTGGCCGAAAACCAACCACATCAATTTTCCCAAATCTCAGTACCCTGTATATCAAATTTCGAGTCTGTAGACTGAAAATTGACAGAGTTATTGCGTAGAGAAATTTACACAGACACACACACACACACACAGATAAATATATATATACATATATATATATATATATATATATATATATATATATAGCATTTCAGCCCGGCGTTGCCTGGGCGTTTGGATGTGTATGTTGAGCAAAAAAAAACAAAAGTCGTAGTAGGAAGGCAGGCTCGAACCCGTACCGCAAAGGAGGAAAAGAACGGGGTAAAACCTAACGTTTATGCTGTTGCGACCACCGCCAAACCGGAAGCGACATTTTTTTTAAATTAAGGCAAGGCAGTCTAAAGGAGAGGATGACTTTAAAAAATATCGGCGAAAAAAGTGATCCTGTAGAAAAGTGCCTAGTTGAAGGTGAAGATAATTTTATTAGCCAATTTTTCGATATTTGTCTTATGACAGGTTGCACTTTAAAACGATACTGATTGAAAGTTTAAGGAGCCATGCAAACAGACATACATACATACATTTATATATTGGTAACTAAAAATTTTCGACTCAAACTGATGAAAAAGCCTGCCCTATTTCTGAATGCCCTTTATATAAAATTTCAAATATTTAGACCAGAAATAGTCTTAGTAATTTGGAAGAGACCGCAGAGGTCAATTTTCTTAAACTTTGACCTCTATTATGACCCCTTAAAATTTATTGTTTTGGGCTCAAATCAAGTTATTAAGTTAGATCCATGTCCAAGGAACCTATATCTAAAATTTCAAGTGTGTAGACCCAAAATTGTCGGAGAAGTTTGGTAGAGTTCTCAAAGGTCAAATCGTTGAACTTTGACCCTTTAATCGCCAAATTTCTGGCCAAAAACCGATCACATCAATTTTTCCAAATCTCAGTACCCTGTATATCAAATTTCGAGTCTGTAGACTAAACATTGACAGAATTATTGCGTAGGGAAATGTACACATACACACAGACACGTTCACTTATATATATATATATATATATATATATATATATATATATATATATATATATATACTTCATTTACTCACATAAAATTAATATACGAAAGTATAAATTTATGCGCAAACTTATAGTATTTACTTAAAAAGTGCTCAATACGTAGGTAGAGCTAGTTAGTAAGTTACTTACTATATATATATTTTTTTACATAGGCATCACCACATTATCAAGGCCCAGAGGCCACTCAAGGATAAGGGTTAAAGAGTGTACAGTAGAAATTGGACAATATAGTAATCATTAGTAATGAAAATTTGGTAAATTTGATAACTTATATGGAACGGCTCATCAAGAACTTATTTACTTTAGACTTGAACACAACCATATTGTAGTCAGCCGGAAAGCAGGAATATATAATATATAGAGAGAGACATTGCTGGACAGAACGGATTGTTTCGGTCAGCCGGAAAGCAGGAATATATAATATATAGAGAGAGACATTGCTGGACAGAACGGATTGTTTCTGCTTAATCGTCTTTTTTATAGTGTCTCCATTTTCCGTATTGTCGTTCTAATACCAAATTTGTGTAAGAAAGTTCCATAGTCGTATTAATCTTTGACTGTTAAGCTCTTATATGCAGTGCTTCCAGTAGTTTTAGTCTTGTTTTATTATTATTACATTTTCACCTCAAACAAGGCACATTGTCACTATGATGTAGGGGGGCTACTATCAGGGACCTAAGTTGCAGGGGTACTATGTAAGGAGTTTAGCAGCAAGATGTCTGTTCACATTATACTTGAACTTCTGCATTTTACAGAATTCCAAAGTTATTACAGTGAAAAGCTTTCTTACATCTAGCGATTTCAACTGTGTAGGGGTGCGACTTCCATGCTTGTCGGGTTTTCGGGGGTATTTTCGTCGAGGGTGTACAAGGGCTTACAGTTCGTCAGAGCATCCACCATTAAAATACTTGTAAAACAGGCAGAGGGATACAACATTTCGTCGCTAGGACAGGGGCTGAAGTTAAATGACAGTTCGGGATCTATTAGTTTGGCTACTCTCTTTTGGACCCTGTCCAAGAGCGAGAGACTAGTAGCAGATGCATCAGCCCAAATGTGACAGCAGTACTCCATACATGGGCGAATGGTGGCTTTGCAGAGATATAGGATACGTTCAGGCGTAAGTAACTTGCAATCACGATAGAGAGAGCCTATCTTCTTTGCAGAAGCCTTAGCAATAAGCCCGATGTATCTATTCCAACTCATGTTTCCTGTGAACTTTAAGCTAAGGAGCTTGAACGTTGTACTCTCAGGTAAAGTATTTCTAGCCATAGCTATTGGTGGTTGGTAAGGTTTCATGTAATTATTAAAGGGAACTAGCTTTGTCTTGGCAGTGTTGAACGTTACCGTCCATTTTTGACCTCATTCCACTACGGTCTTCCTCTAGGGTTTCGGCCATTCCCTTAGATATGTGCTCATTAGTTTTCTCCACGTGCCTGCTATAGAGCGTGGTGTCGTCGGCTAATATACCCATCTCAGAGACAATTTTATCAGGTAAGTCATTTATGACTATCAGAAATAACAAAGGTCCAAGAATCGATCCTTGAGGCACACCCGCATTTATATCAAATGTTTTTGGACGAACGCCCTTCGAGGACAACCTGGATTCTTTTCTCATTTAAGATAGATCTAATTATGCTAAGCATTCGTCCAGTAATAACATAGGATTTTATTTTCATAAGAAGACCATCGGGCCATACCTTGTCAAAAGCCTTATACATCTGATGTGGTGTAGCTGGTTTCACGACAAGCACTCTACCAACTGAGCAAACACCCGCACACAAGAATTTCTATTAACCAACACAGATCAAGCGTTTGTTCAGTTGGTAGAGTGCTTGCCTCGCATGCAAGAGGCTCAGGTTTCGAATCCTGAGTTCGGATGTGTCTAACTGATGAGCCCAATATAATCTTATTTATAATATTCCGAATTTTATATATAATTGAGAATTTAGTAATTGTTCATATAGCAATGGACTTTAAGTCAGTATAAGGTGGTTTAATTTGTAAACTTCAAGATTACCAGTTTATTTTTAATCGAGCATTCATATATTGTTTTCACGAAATCAAGACAACAAAGATTGAACAGATAGCAACATGTAACACCAAAGAGGGGCCACATCAGATCAGTTGGGTCGATGTGACGTTTTTTTGTGTTAAATGTAATATTCAATCCCGGGCGAACACCGGTTACAGAAAAAAAAATAATAATTTTTTTTTTTTGGTTGATATTTTTATGTGTCAAAATCTTGTTGTTGAGGTACCATACGGTTGGGGGATAAAAATAGAAATCGCATGCTAAACTTCAAAGCGAAAGATTACTTAAAACATTTTTTTAACCAAAATACGCTCGCGTTTGAACTAAACGAGCCAACACAAAATATTCCGAAACAGAGATTTGAAATGTCGGTCGGCTTGAAATGTGGTGTTTGACAGGTGAAATGTCGGATCGTTTTTGATCTGAGAAACACACACACACACACACACGAAACAGATCGGGCCTGATAAAAGAATTAATGACGTCAGCCCAAGGTTCGACATAGATTGTTTTTCAATAGATATTATCTGAGAAACTTCAGAATGATAATACGTTTTGGGCGTAAATAGAATATTTTGAGGAAATACTCAAATCTGCCGATGCACAAAGGACTTAAAAAGCAAGCCAGTGTTTATTTCCAATTATGACTTATCTAAAAATGTCTTTTGGCAAATTGTTTTGGGCGCTAAGGGGAATTCTGACATGTAAAGAATATTTTTTTAAAAAATCACACGGATGTTTTTACAAAACAAATAATTCAAAGAGGAAAGAAGATCAAACGGATATTTTTAAATAGATGAAATCTGGTGACCTATTACAAGCTAAAAATAATATTTCCTCTGATTATCAGTTGATAATATGGAAAAAACCCATTATCGCGAAGGCGGGGTCAGGCAAGTTGGGGATGAGTCAATTTGATTTTGGAAATTGTGGGTGGAAAAATAATACCTGCCACAGGCCAAATTAACCAATGAGAAGGAATAAGGTGGATTGTTATCAATCAATTTGATTGGTCGAAGACGAACGTAGGCGTCGTCATTATTCAAGGGTTTTACTATATAAGATCTGTAGAACTCGATTTAATCAGATAGAAGGAGATAGAAGAAGAGAGAGATAAAGGTCTCGGCAGAGGAATCCAGCCACCCAACTTCTCTCTCCCCCTCGCTGGTCACCAGAGAGCTCAATTTGCAACTTAATAGAATTCAGAGGACCTAGGAAGAGACCAGCCAGAACACCTTGACGATAATTACAACGGTCCGCGACTCCGACCGAGTATTTCAACAACAAGAAGCTCATTCACAAATCTAATTGCTTGCTTCCATTTAATCTTCAATTGTACATACGTCTGTAGATAATCATTTATGAATTTCCTAAATACATTATATATCAACCAACCTCCGGAGTTTGTTTGCTGATGTGCTGTTGTTCCATGTAACGTTATTTCTTTTACTTGCCACTTGTGACCCCATTCCCGTCAACGAACACCCAGTCAACAGGACGACCAACTAGACGATCAAGAAGAACAGGCCTTGAGGACCGTGCAACCGAGAAGAGTCCTCCAACGCCTTGACGAGGACTCACTGGGTGACGCGACGTACCAACGGTTGGCAGACCTGGTTGCCCAGTCGACATAATTAATTACCCGGTGACTAGGATAGTCATAATTGGGCATCGACCCAGGGTTAAGATCATAACTGTACCGACCAGGTTGCAGATCATAACTGGGCCGCGATCAGAGGTTTAAGGTCGTGTAAGGTCACGTGTAAGGTCACAACAAGTAGTGTATTTTCACTGTTGATTACAAATGTTTCACGACCATTCGGAAAATTTTAAATCTCATATCATTTGGAAATATTCATAAGAACGGCCTATCTTCAGACGTTGAGAAAAACAAACACGTTTTTAATGAAAAATATGGAAAACTATGCGATAAAAGATTTACCTACATTTCTCCGTTCAGAGGATTTCCATTTGCAAAGAACTTTGCAGCTAATTCTACCCTATGCGACGAAGGCCATCAACTCCCCATATTTCCTCCTATAACACAGAACACGCTAGGTAACATACAAATATCCATGCATGCGGTCGCCAAGCTAATCAAGAACCTTGATTCCAGTAAAGCAACTGGCCCTGACGGCATCCCAATTATAGTGTTAAAAAGCTTCAACCAGAAATTGCTCCCATACTTACGAAACTGTTTAAGCGCTGCCTTAAGGAGAAGTGCTTTCCGACTCCCTGGAAGACCTCATCAGTTTGCCCTGTATTTAAGAATTCAGGTGAGAAGTCATCTCCCTCTCAGTGCAGACCAATAAGTCTCCTGTGTGTTATGAGTACATTGCTGGAATCCATATTAAATAGAGAAATAGTCAACCACCTCAGCAGAAACAACCTTCTTAGTGACACACAATACGGTTTCCGCTCTGCAAGATCTACCGCCGATGTGCTGACGGTTATATCTCACAGGATTAGTGAATCTCTTGAAAAGGCTTCCTTTCTAGGGCAATTGCTCTTGACATATCAAAGGCCTTCGACAAGGTATGGCATAAGGGTCTACTTCACAAGATTTCCAGCTACGGTATAACTGGAAATGTTTTCTCAATCATTAAATCATTTCTCTCCGATAGGCTCATAAGAGTAGTGGTCGATGGACAAAAATCGGAGGCCTGCAGTATTAATGCTGGAGTCCCTCAGGGGGTTAATCCTGGGCCTAAGTCTCTTCCTGATCTACATCAATGACCTCCCTAAACACATACTTAAATCATTCGTTAACATCTATGCTGATGACACGACCATCTACGGCAACACATCAAAGGCCGTAAATGACAAAGTTCTCTCTGATTCTCTCTCCTCTGATCTCGAGTGCGTGGTTCAGTGGGGGAAGACGTGGCTGGTTACCTATAATGCATCTAACACCAAACTCCTATCCTTACATCATCAACGCTCTGATCCCAATCTGGCATCAATTGTGATGGATGGCTCTCGTCTGGGTGAGGCCCCGTGTTTTGACAAGCTTCGTGGTTTGACCATTACTCCTGATCTGAAATTGAACACGTACATCAAGTCTGTTGCCAAGGTCGCTGGAAAGATGGTGGGATCCTTCTACCGCTCCAGAAGATATCTCACTACTGATGCAATTCTCTATCTATATAAAAGCCAAGTACGTCCAAGGATGGTATACTGCTGCCATATCTGGGCAGGAGCTACTAAAAACAGCCTATCCAACCTTGACAGAGTACAAAATAGACTTCGTGGCTTAGTGGGGGATGCCCTTTTCTCTATCCTGCAACCTCTCTCCCACAGAAGAGACGTTGCGAGCCTATCCTTGTTTTATCGTTATTTCCATGGCAGGTGCTCGTCTGAACTCCAATCTCTGGTCCCCCCTCGCCAATCTTCCACGAAAAACACCCGTCTACCTGAATCCACTGTGAAAAATTTCCCCCACTCTTTATCCGTGCTTAAATCAAAACGTGGATTCCATGAACAAAGCTTCTTTCTTAGAACTGCACGCCTGTGGAACTCTGTTCCGTCTGCCTGCTTCCCACCTGACTACAAACTTGATGTCTTCAAGTTCAACGTTAGCAAATTCGTAATGAACCGCCCCCTTAAGTAAACACTTCATCAAATCTCTACACTAACATAATGTACTTGCAATAACCCTTATCCCTGAGTGGCTTCCGGGCCTTGATAAGTGGTAATCGCTGTGTAAAAAAAAAAACTTATCAGGCGATACAGTTATCAAACAAAAAGAAGAAGAAGAAGAAGAAGAAGAAGAAGAGGAGGAAGAAGAAGAAGAAAGTTTGGGATTGATATGTTCAGTGTTAAAAGCGAATTTAACGGAGGTGATTTGTGGCTTGATGATATGAAGAATCAAATAGAAAATAAGTCTAAGCAATCTAAAATTTGGCGAAAATGTAGGAATATTTCAAATTGAAAGATTCCCGAGCCAGATGATGTTGAGGGATATCGAATAAAAACTTATCAAACTGTATGAAAAGATTCATCTTATCATGACATTATTTTGGCATATGTAATTCCTCAGACACGGATGGACAAACAGTGTTCTGCCAGAAGAGTACATCGAAGAGAGCTGCGGTCGATATCTATCGTCTAATCACCTGTATTTAATAAATGTGGGAACTTCTGATATGCATTTTAACGGATAGGATTTACAAATATCTGAAACAGCAAAGGGTCTTACCTGATAACCAAAATGAATGTAGACGGAATAGTATAGGAACCAAATATCAATTGCTTATTGATAGGACAATGCTTCGATATTTTATGAGAATATTCACAAATCTATCAATGTCATGGACTGATTACTGAAGAGCATATGATCTGAATTCATACAACTGAATTAAAGAATTTGTGGAAGTACTTAGCAGTGAATGTGCTAGATGTCTTGGAAAATATTATGAACCAATGGAAAGCATCATTAGGGTGAAAGGGTGAAAATCTTGGGGAAATTCATGTGAAGATACGGAGTTTTCGATGGAAATCAACTGGAGATCGTCATTGTTATATTTGTTTAGTATAGCACCCTTGTCGTTCATATTACCAAATGTTATGAGTAGGGAAAGAAAGAGTATCAGATAAACTATTATGTATGGATGAAAAAAGTTTCATGCAAAGTTTGGACAAAAGCTTTAATATATGCCGCACATAACCAATCGCTCAGGACAAATTAAGTGAAGTTATCACATTGATAAAACAGATGAAAGTCCTCTCCCTGGACTGTGTTGGCATAAAGTAGTTGTGGGAAGATAATTCAAAAGGAACACAAAAGTCCATTGGAATATATGTGAGAAAATAAAGTTGGAATAAAGTGAAAAAAATGTATGGGTATATTCTAAAGTTGGGGAGGGATAATGTGAAATTATTGTCGGATATGATTATCCAATATGACAATTTAATTGAGGAAATGAAACACGGATTAATCTTGTTTAAAAAACATGGAAACCAGACAATAGTCATTGATATAACTTCATCAGCTGATGTGAATATGGAGAAAAAAGAAAAAGAGGCGGTTCAAAATACTAAGGCTTAAAAAAAATCAAAAACGAAAGATTGTGGAAGTTGGAGACAGTAGTTGTACCTGCTGTGATGGGAGCTCTAGGAAGTGTGACAAAAAGATTTGATGAGTGGATTGAAAAAAACTACGATTTATTGCAATCTTAGAGTGCTTCAGAAGAATGTGGCGAAAATGGGTTGTAACTTACAAGCGAGAGATAAGAGCAGCAAAAACTCGATTTAGACGCGGCGTTTGAAGAGCGAGCTCGATTCTCATCAACTGCCCTCTCTTCTTTTTTCTTTCATCTCATCTCTCATCTCATTTCTTATCATCTGCTTAAAATCCGCTCCTGCATAAGCTTATATATCGGTAGCTGAGTGATGGAGTGAAGCTTCCTCGTATCCTAACCGGCCAATGAGGACTCGCAACGACTCATTTCCCTCTCTTTTGGTTGGGTCCGTGCATAATCGCATATCGAAGTAAATTTCCATCGAATTTATTTTCACGTCTGCTGTGCTTGGAGATTGAATATCGGGCCAAATACTCTTTTCCAAGTATAGCCAAAACAAACTTTAATACTATTCCTCCTAAATCAATGATTTCCTTTACAAAACAATATTAATATTAAAGATTATTGTCAATCCCAAATCCGCCAATCGAGTATTTCTCGGGATTGTTCACATAATAAAAAAAACTTACTTATCTCTATTTCAATTAATGTAAAATTCGACCACTACAGGTGGTTTGGTAATTTTCGCCACCTAAATTCACCCAGCTTCCAAAGGAAATTGATTAGTCTAACTCATCAATATACCTCTCCCATCACCGACTCACTGTGGTCAGGCTGATCCCTCCCTAGCCATTAACATACAAAGTCCATCGCCACTATATCGCTTAAAATCGTAAACAACATAGTACAGCGTATTTCTTCGATTATCAGTTCACCTGCACAAAAATCAAAATGCATGTAACATGCAAAAAAATCAAAATGCATGTAACATGCAAAAAAATCAAAATGCATGTAACATACAAAAAAATCAAAATGCATGTAACATACAAAAAATCAAAATGCATGTAACATGCAAAAAAATCAAAATGCATGTAACATGCAAAAAAATCAAAATGCATGTAACATGCAAAAAAATCAAAATGCATGTAACATGCAAAAAAATCAAAATGCATGTAACATACAAAAAAATCAAAATGCATGTAACATGCAAAAAAATCAAAATGCATGTAACATGCAAAAAAATAAAAATGCATGTAACATGCAAAAAAATCAAAATGCATGTAACATACAAAAAAATCAAAATGCATGTAACATACAAAAAAATCAAAATGCATGTAACATACAAAAAAATCAAAATGCATGTAACATGCAAAAAAATCAAAATGCATGTAACATGCAAAAAAATCAAAACAAAAATCCCACCCCACACTGTAGAGATCCCTAGATGTAAAAGATATTTCTACTCCAGTAGTTTCTTCCCCAGAACCGCTAGACTTTGGAATTCCATTCCGGGTCCCTGCTTCCCCAACTGTACTGACGTGCAGAAGTTCAAGTGCAGCGTGAACCGACATCTTGCTGGCCAAATCCCTACATAGTACCCCAATAGTTGTTGCCCCTGATAGTAGACCCTACACCAAAGTGGCAATGTGCCTTCTTTGGGGTGAAAATGTAATAATAATAATTTTTTTTTTTTTAAGTCACAAAACCATATATTGGTAAATGTAGAATGGTTTATTTATTCAATAAGAGTATACATATTTAGTTAAGGAATAGAGGGGACACTTTATGCCAATATATATATACATATCTTTGTGACTTTATTTTTCCATTCTTATTGTTTACCTATATAAGCTCCAATAAAACTTATTGAGCTTTATATTATCCCGATAAGTCTTCTCTTATAGAATTGAACTTACTCTCTTCTTCTAACTCAGTAAGCTATATATATATTCATACATACATATATATATATATATATATATATATATATATAAAGTAATGGACAAATTGAAATTTGAGAATGATGATGATTATAAAGAAGAAGAAGAAGAAGAAGAAGAAGAAGAAGAAGAAGAAGAAGAAGAAGAAGAAGAAGAAGCATACAAAATAAAAATGTAAAAAAGGCAAAAACATGTTTTGTTTGTTGATGGAACCGAATCGGCTGGGGAAATAAAATGCTTGCGAAACTCGAACGAGAAATAACATTCTGGGAAAAAGACGTCGACGAAACAAGCTGCCATTTAATCAAAGATCAAAAGGTTTTTGTTGAAAAACGGTAACTGCAAGTGTAATAGCGATGAAGATATATACAAACACAGAAACTCAAATAACAGAATTAATAATAATAATAATAATAATAATAATAATAATAATAATAATAATCAATAATAATAACATCAATAATCATAGCAACATCAGTAATAATAATAACCACATCAATAATGCTCATCATAATAATAATAGCATCAATAATAATAAAAATAATAAAAAATAATATGAATTCAATTGAACAAGAAAGAGGTACAGAAATTACTGAAGGAACACTTAAGACGACTCTAAGGAAAATGGCAAATTAGAAATAAGATACATGCGTACTAGTTTAAAAATTCACGACACTACATAAAAGTCTTAGAAGTTGTATCTGCAAAACAGAACTCCGTTAATATAAAAAGACTCTGAAAAGGAAACGACCTCAAGCTATTAGTAAATAATAACCTGCTCACGAACCATGTGGAAGTTTTTAACAGCACAACTGAGTGAACAGATCTACCAATCCTTTAAACATTCGATGAACAAAAAGGATGCCGAAAAGAAAAAGAGGTAACACGATATATTATACATAGATAAAAAGATCTTGTGAGAAGTAAAATCAGAAAAAAAGAACAAAGCTATGGCATGGATTGATTACAAGAAATTCTACGACAGAATACCACAATCATGGATAATTAATGTACAAGATATCTGGAAAGTTTATTAATATAATAAAGAAAACAATCGAAATATAAAGACCGTAAGTAACAGATGGAGAACAGAACATGACAGATCAAAATACTGAGGCGCATCTTCCAATGAAACTCATTATCAGTACTTTCAATATTAGTCATGATACTACTCAACCACATACTTAGACAATGTAATGCTTAATAAAAATTTACAGACACCGAAAAAAAATCTAAACTACCTCATGTATATGGATGACATGAAGCTGTTTGCAAAAAGAAACGAAAAAAATGGAGAATCTGATAAGTGAAAATAGACCATGATACATAAAAATATGTAGGTATGTTGGAAGCAGATACTATATAATCTATAGAAATGAAAGAGAAGATTAGACAAAAGTGTCGAAAAAGAACGAGGAAATGCTTAGAATCAAACGATACGATAGAAATTTAATTAAAAGAATAAACACCTTGTACTTTATTGGCGATACGCCGATAAAGTACTATAGATCATTCATTAGATGAACTAAAGAAGAACATAGTCACCTGGACCAGAATATTTTAAATTTATGCAGATTGCGTATGTATTATCATCGTCAAGTCCAATTGTAAGCTGACGTGATTATCATTATTATTTATTGTTTTTATTTATTTTGACGAATTTGTCCACCGGGAAAATTATTCCTCCTAATATAAAATAATTAATAGATTATTGATACGATAATACATATGCAATCTGCATAAATTTAAAATATCATCTTTAAGCGTATTGTACGACCGGGCAACTCGGGTTACCAGCTAGTGTATATATATATATATATATATATATATATATATATATATATATATATATATATATAAAATAAAAATTACAATTAAATTTACCAAAATGATCCAAAATGGTAAAATTAAAGTATATTATAAATATTATAGAATTAATATTTATAAAGTTATCTCAGCTCGTGTACATATATATATATATACATGTATATATATATATATATATATATATATATATATATATACACACACTGCTGATCAAAGGGTTAAGACCACTTAAGAATCCTTTTTAAAATAGTTTTTTTTTAAGATAGATTTTAAACTCTTCCGACTTAAGGTTACCAATACTACAATCTAAAAGGTTATGGAAATAAAAAGCTACATTCCAAAAATTTACTTTTAAAATTTTACATTTTTATTAAATTCAACTTTTTACACAAGATTAAAATTATAAGACCGGAGACAAAAATTCTATTAAATTGTACAAAAAGTGTATGAAGAATGTATGAACACATCTAACAATCACACTTAATAATGAGTTCTACCTCCACTGCTTTTCATGACTTCAAAAATTATTTGAGGTATGCTAGAAATAAAGGTTTCCATTAAGGCCCGAGAGATTCTGTTCCAGTTTCTGAAGATAGCTTCACGAAGTTCATTTTTTGTTGAATATTATTTGCCATTTCGATAAACCTCTCTTGTCATTCATCCCCAAACATTTTCAATTGGGTTCAAGTCCGGTGAGCATGCAGGATATCCCAAGAGATGGACTCCATTTTTCTTTTAGAAAGCTCAAGGTCCGTCTTGCAGTGTGGATTGCAGTATTATCCTGTTGGAATAACAATCCATCCCCACACAAAGAATGACCCTCCATCATAAAACATGCTTTTTGTAGCATGCTAACATAACCAGCTGCAGTCTGACGACCCTGCACCACCTGGAGCTCCATCGTCCCTCTATAAGAAAAGGCACCCCATACCATTACGGGCCCTCGGACACTATGACGTGTGGAAAAAAATTTCAAGGGGCATGTTTTTGTCATGCCAATATCGTTGGAAGCCATCAGAACCATCTAAATTGAATTTTTTCCCATCAGAAAACAGGACTTTCTTCCTCTTCTCAATGCCCCAGGTTTGGTATTCACGACCAAATCTTAAGCGGTCCACTTTGTGACGTGGAAGCAATCGAGGAATTTGTTTACGCTTTTTATTTACTATGCTCTTTTGTTGTAAGTGTCGTCTGATGGTTATTGGACTGCAATTAGCATTTGTAACCGCCTTAATTTTACTATAAGAAAGTCTTTTGTCATTTATAACAACCGTCTGATTCTCCTACTCAATGCAGAAATTTTTTTTTTGGGGGGGGAGGGATACCAAATTATTTTGCTTTTCCATAATTCTCAGTGTTCTTTAGAAAGTTGCAAATAACAGTTTTACTGCGATTTGCCTTAGTTGCTATCGCTCGCTGTGACAAATCTTGCTTATGGAATCTTAGAATTCGAGAGCGCTCAACTTCGGTTAGTTTTCTTGCTTTAGGCATGGTAACACCTTTACACAGTGATTGATGATCTCTAACTGAACTGAAACATTAGAATTACCATAAATCTTACAATTTATATCCTTGGTCTTATAATTTTGATCATGTGTGAAATGTCTAATAAAAATGCAAATTTTTTAAATAAAATTTTTGGAATGTACCTTTTTGTTTTCATAACCTTTTAGATTGTAGCATTAGTAATCTTAGGTCGGTAGAGTTTAAAATCTAGTCTTGAATTTTTGATCAGCATTGTATGTATGTATACATATGTATATATATATATATATATATATATATATATATATATATATATATATATATATATATATATATATATATATTATTTTTAAAATATAATTATCCACTGACACGTGTTTCGTTGTCCACGACTCACCTCAGTGTCTGAATCTAGCGAGATATATATGTATGTATATATATATATGTATGTGCATATATATATATGCATATATATACATATATATATATACATATATATATATGTTTCTAAACTTTAAGTATCTAGTTCAACAGTACTCAATATTTAGGCAGAGCAAGGTAGTAAGTTATAAAAATATATATGGCAATTAAGCTACACAGTATATTCCGCGTTTATTCCACGCTAGGATTCATGAGGCTTATGCTATAAGCCTGATGAACTTACTAATACTACCCCCACACACACATGCATATATATATATATATATATATATATATATATATATATATATATATATATATATATATATATATATATATATATGCCGAAGGTTATTCCAATAGTAAGACTTTTTTAGTTTTTAAATTAAAAAGTTGAAAATCTACGAAGATAGGAGTGGTATGATAAAAACGATTAAAACGAATGACCTTTTATGCGACAGAATTTATTCTTCTATATAGTCACCATTATGCTCAGTGCAATTTGCTTTCGATAAGCGATGGCTGTGCATGGGCGTCCGGAGTACGCTTTTTCATATGAGGATCATTCCAAAAGTGAAGTCTACGTTTTTAACTCAAAATGTTTTTAAAAAATACAAAGACTGGTGTGGTTCCATTAAAACAAACGAATTTGTGCTTTCCTACATAGTCACTATCATTCTCAGTTCAATTTTGCTAGGAATTCAATGACTCATCTTTGCTTCTGACGCACGTAACATGGATTGCTTTCTTAGAGACTTCCACCGTCAATATCTGCAACAGAGTGATTCAACTTTCCGGTTATGCATGCATAAGTTCAGTCATTATACCAACGAAATTTACACTATTATCTGATCCATGTGAGCGGAATAAAAAAATAGAAGTTATTATTTTTGAAACAGCTCTCATACATTCGATCATTTTTCTTTTTAAACTACATTTTCTCAATCTATTTCCATAATTCTCATTTCTCTTTTTTTATCCCCCCCCCTCTCTCTCTCTCTCTCTTTCTCTCTTTATTAATCTCTTTTATCTCTCAAAATTTATCTCTCGATATCTCTCCCATTTTCTTTAAAGGGTGGTACAATAAAATTCTCGCCTTAGAAAAAACGACATGATTCCATTTCCGTTTAATGAAAACCGGTTATTTTTTTTTGTAGACCCTCTACTAGTTGGTCATTTGTGTACAAATTCCAATAGCGATAGAAGCCTTCTATCATGTCTTAAAATGACACAATGTTAAACGAGCGAGACTGGAGGTGCGCCGCTGTATAACTCATGCCCTCTACCGATCGAAGTTATGACAACAGGACCATTGCCAACACCCTCAAAATGCGTCGCTGGATTGCCACAAATAACAGGGACGTGCCTAGGATGATGAAAACAAAGTTTCTGGCCATTGGTATGTTCTTTGGTGTGGTTTCAAGTAAGGGCCACATCATGCCACGAAGTTTGCTTGAAAATCAACACCAAGGTGTACCAGGATGTGTTGATCCTCTGGTGCAATCAGGTGGGCACTGGCAGAGCTTGGCCGTGGCAACAAGACTCGGCCCCGGCCCATAAGTCCAAAGAGAACTAGGTTTGGTTTCAGAAGGAGTGGTACGACTTTCTCCCGTTCTTTCACTGGCTTCCTTCCTCCCACTACCTGAACCCGCTGGACTACTTTGTTTGATCATGCGTCGAGAACATCACCAACATAACCTCCCACTATACCAAAGCCAGCCTAATCGCCACCATCTGCTGGGTAATCACTGAGCTCCTGCTGGCGCTTATGGAAAAGGCATGCTTCTAGTTCTGGACCCCTATCGAGATGGTGACTGAGGCTGAACGCGGCTACATTAAATAGATGTCAGCTCTACTACATAATCAATTTACCTGAATTGAATTTTTCAATAAAAGTTTTAAAATAAAACTGTAGTGTTGTTTGCTTGAGGGCGACATTTTTATCGTTCCACTCCGTACATCCAACTTATGCACCACCTCTTTGTATTTCACTACATCTCTACTTTCTCCCTGGCTTTATTTCTCTTTGTTACTCTTTCTTCTTGTATTGCCTTTTCTTCCTTTTATTACTTTTTCTCTCTCACTCTCTTTTGTATCTTTTTCTTACTTTCTCCCTTTTTCCTTCAGCTTTACTTAATAACGCTCTCATCTTCTCTTTACTTTCTCTCTCACTCTGTCTCTTTTTTCTACTTCTCCCTTCTATTCTCTCTATCTAATCGCTTTCTCTTTCTCTCAATGCTTCACTATAATTTTAATGGAGGTTGCTGCTCTTCCATTATTTTTTCCTTCTTTTTTCTTTCTATTCCTCTATTGCTACTCAGCTGACCCCCTTCCCATTGCCTTCCTTAAAATGTTATTATTTCCGATTACATTCTTTGATGTCTGCCGACTATTTCATTACGTTTATTTCCCGCAGCCTCAAATAAAGACGCTTTTCGACAGTCGCCATTTTGAAAGATGAAGGCAACTCCCGCTCATAAGAAGTTTCCATGGTGTCAACAATGATTACAAGCGAAAGAAGGTAAAAAATGAGGGGGAGGGGATAAGTAAAAAGGTAATCTTGTATCTCATTCCGTATTTTGTTCATTCGCTCGGCACTATTTATTTACCATTTTTAAGTGTCGTTTCTTTGTTCTCTAATTCACAGACACAATCAACACGGCAGATGTTCATTGTTCAACGGTTCGCGCCAAAAAGCGCAAAGAACAGCCAATACCGACTCCGCCCTTCACACACATTCCATGCGCCATTCGCATCAAGGGAATATTGATACGTGCCTGTATAATTTTGCCAGGAAGGAACAACACACTTTATGATAGTAACCAATTCTACGGAATCGTTTTCTTCTTTGTTTTTCGTTACGTTCTGTTTCGGGAAAAAATAGGAAGGAAGTGGGATGTGATGAGGATAGTCGCCTCGAAAGACCTCCGAGTAACGAATGTATTTTTCCTTGTCAACAGCCGAAGCAGCCAAAGTTATAAGGAACAGGGGTGGGTGAAGGTAAAGGTAATGAGTAGTTGGCTTAGGAGATATTTTTGTTTGATGACTTTCTTTTAAAGTGAAACAATAGTAGATTTATAGTTAGATACACACACACACATATATATATATATATATATATATATATATATATATATATATATATATATATATATATATATATAGAGAGAGAGAGAGAGAGAGAGAGAGAGAGAATCAATAAAATAAGGGTATAACAATCTAAAAATATATGCTAATGTATATAGATTTATTTATTCAGTAAGTATGATGAATCGGTATGGGGTGTACGATAAGTAAAACTCTTTATACCATGGTATTTCAAAGCCCCATGCTTCTCATCAGAAGAGAAGGTGCTAAGTAACATAATAGGGATGCGATATCTAGCTCTAGCGATAGTTACATTAGGAGCAAAATAATTGTGCAGTGAGAGAAAAAATATTGAGACTGTTTGGGAATGGAATGGGAGAACTAAAATGATCTCTATGATATGAGAGAAGTATAGCTTTTATGATATAATGAAGGTGGGTGTATAGTATATCTGCTATGATGGGTTTAATATATGTGTCCCAGTCTCCTCTTAAAGAATCGTATATATATATATATTTTAGTGTTGGGACGATTAATTGGAATCGGAAACATCGAATCTTTTTGGAATATCGGAATCTTTATCGGAATCGGGAACATTTGAGCCTATTTTCCGATGTCAAAACACATTGCTTTAATTATTTTTTTATTTGATTTTGTTTTTAAAAAAAAACAGCTTTCACTGTTTGTAGAAATAATAAAATAATAAATATTTACTGATTTAAACGTTCAGTAACACTAAAATCTATAGATCATAAGTGTGTTTAAGTTTGAGACAATACATGCACATTTAAGACGTTTTCTTACAGTAATCGGGATAAAACAACACACGCGCGCGCGCGCACACACACACACACACACACACATACATATGTATATATATATATATATATAGAGAGAGAGAGAGAGAGAGAGAGGGAGAGAGAGAGAGAGAGAGGGAGAGAGAGAGAGAGAGAGAAGAGGGGCGGAGAGAAACAAAGAGGAAGGGGGAGATAGAGAGGTCGGACGAGTATTGCTCCAAGAGGGAAAATATCGGATTACTTGGTCACATTTGAACTCATTCTAATATTGGACTGGCCAGGTTGTATGATAGTCCTTTTTCTATGACTCTTAAGCACCATCTAAATAACTTTTAAATAACATTTTCAATATATGTGCTGAAAACAGAATATATGTTTATTCGTAGCTGAACATTTCGCTTATCACATTACATTTCCTCTGATGATATGAGCCATTATTTAAAATCCATGGATTAAGGAAATTAATATATTTTTTCTCCAAATATTCCTTGTTTCGAAAAATTAATTCTTAACTTCAATATATACTTTAATCTACAAAATTTAACGTTAATCATTAAACTTATATATTGCTCTATTTTTATATATTGAGCTTTACCTTTTTGGCTAGGATCGTCCTGAAAGCATTACCTCAATTTTTTTGGATTCAATTTTCACACCAAACAAAGCACAGTGCCACTTTGAAGTAGGGGGTTACTATCGGGGACATAAGTTGCAGGAGCATTATGAAGGGAGATGAGTAGCAAGATATATGTTCACATTACACTTTAACTTTTGCATGTCAGTACAGTTGGGAATGCAGGACGAGAAGTTCAGTCAACCCAGCGCCCACGGCACGTGAATTCCCTCAGGACTTTGAGTTATTCGTTTGTTTTTTTTATTTGGGTTTTTTTTTCTCGCATTCTTTTTATATTTTTTTCATTTTGTTTTTCTGTGGACCACTGTTGGAGCAAGGAATACAGGAATCGTGCATCACTCTTGTCATCGTAAAAGCGACCAAGAATACGCTATCGAACTTTCTTGCGTGTTCAGAAATTGGAACTTCCTATGATTACGTATATATCAGTGAACACAACAGCCTTCACTGTGTAATATTAGTCCTGTTTGACCAGGATATGACCGTTGACTGGAAGTGGTCAAAGTCTTCACAGAAAAATTAATTTTAAACGCCTCCCTGTCATATCAATGAACCTATTATTGATTTTATATAGGTCTTTCTGCTTGTGTAGTTATCAAATTCTTCAAATGGCTTTGCGATCTTAAGTTATATAAGGCGTTTAATTTAATCAAAATCGCCAGTTCCTACTTTCGTAAGATTTTATTTATTTTTTTTTTACAACGTGGTAACCACTTATCAAGACCCGGAAGCCAATCAGGGATAAGGGTTATTGCATGTACAGTGCGTTGGTGCGGAGATTTAATAAATTGTCTACTTAAGGGGGGGTGATCAGGAATTTGTTTACGTTGGACATGAAGACATCCAGGTTGTAGTCAGGTGGGAAGCAGGCAGACGGAACAGAGTTCCACAGGCGGGCAGTTCTAAGAAAGAAGCTTTCTTCATAGAATCTACGTTTAATTTTGGCACAGATAAAGGAAGAGTGGGGAAATTTTTGATAGCGGCTTGAGCTAGACGGGTGTTTTTCGTAAAAGATTGGAGAGGGGGGACCAGAGATTGGAGCTCAGACGAGCACCTGCCATGGAAATAACGATAAAATAAAGAAAGGCTCGCAACGTCTCTTCTGTGGCAGGTCAAGGCAGGATAGGCTGTTTTTAGCAGCTCCTGCCCAGATATGGTAGCAGTATTCCATCCTTGGGCGTACATGGCTTTTATATAGATAGAGAATTGCATAATTAGTGAGATATCTTCTGGAGCGTCAGAAGGATCTTACCATCTTTCCAGCGACCTTGGCAACAGACTTGATGCATGTGTTCTATTTCAGATCAGGAGTAAATGTCAAGCACAGAAGCTTTTCAAAACATGGGGCTTCTCCTAGACGAGAGCCATCCATTTCAATTGATGCCAGATGGGGATCAGAGCGTTGATGATGTAAGGATAGGAGTTTGGTTTTAGATGCGTTAAAAGTGACCAGCCACCTCTTCTCCTATTGTACCACGCGCTCAAGATCAGAGGAGAGAGAATCAGAGAGAACTTTGTCATTTACGGCCTTTGATGTGTTGCCATAGATGGTCGTGTCATCAGCATAGATGTCAACGAATGATTTAAGTATGTGTTTAGGGAGATCATTGATGTAGATCAGGAAGAGAGTTGAGCCCAGAATGGACCATTGGGGGACTCCAGCATTAATACTATGGGCCTCTGATTTCTGCCCATCGACCACTACTCTTATGAACCTATCAGAGAGAAATGATTTAATGATCGAGAAAACATTTCCAGTAATACTGTAGCTGGAAATCTTGTGAAGTCGGCCCGTATGCCATAGCATGTCGAAGGCTTTGATATGTCAAAGGCAATTGCCCTAAAAAGGAAACCTTTGTCAAGAGATTCGCTAATCCTATGTGATATAACCGTTAGCACATCTGCTGTAGATCTTGCAGAGCGGAAACCATATTGTATTTCACTAAGAAGGTTGTTTCTGTTGAAGTGGTTGACTATTTCTCTATTTAATATGGATTCCAACAACTTACTCATGACACACATGAGACTTAGTGGTTTCTTCTGAGAGGGAGATGACTTTTCACCTGAATTCTTAAATACAGGGCATACTGATGAGGTTTTCCAGGGTGTTGGAAAGCACTTCTCCTTAAGGCAACGCTTAAACAGTTTAGTAAATATGGGAGCAAGTTCTGGTTAGAGCTTTTTCAGCACTATAACTGGAATGCCGGTTTAAGGTTCTTGATTAGCTTGGCGACCCCACGCACAGATATTTGTATGTTGCATAGCGTGTTCTGCGTTATAGGAGGAAATAAAGGGAATTGATGGCCATCGTCGCATGGGATAGAATTAGTTGTAAAGTTCTTGGAAAATAGTCTGGTCTTGTCTGATGCTGACGAGATGACCTCATTGATGATAGTTGGGATAGAACGCACGCTTCTGTTCAAGATCCTGTTTGCTATTTGCCAGAGCTGGTAGGAACCAAGCCGCTGCTCAGCTACTTAGGATTTAACAGAATGAGCATATAGCTCTCTTGCATGTTTTATTACTCTTTTACAGTTGTTGCTGGCAGTCCTGAAAGTAGCTTTAGTCTCAGTACATCTATAACGTTGGTAGCTATGGAAAAAGTGATTTCTGTGCGCGATGGCACAAGCACATTCAGGGGAGAACCATGGCTGGCTGTTAGGTTTTTGTTGGAATTTTTTGGATGGTATGAATCGGTCTATGCCAACAATTAACTATTCGATCAGGTCTGATACTATAGAGGACACAACCTTTTTAAAAATAGAATGCACATGTAGGTCAAATATGAATGTACGGAAGCTATCCCAGTCAGCCATAGAGTATCGATATACAGTACGGGGGAGAGGTACGTCTGAAGACTTATTACATTTCATTTTTATCTTGAATAATACAACGGATTGGTCAGAGGATCCCAGAGTAGATAGAACGGAACATGAACACAGCTCAGGGGAAGTTGTGAGGAAAAGGTCTAAGAGGCTTGCATATTGACCGGGTGTATCGGGCACACGGGTGGGTTGGTGAACAGTCTGAGTGATGGCAAAATCATGACAAAACCTCCCCTCGTCATCGGTTTTATTTGAGTGGGTCAGCCATTCCCGTTATGGACATTGAAGTCACCGCAAATGTGAATGTTAGCCGAAGGATGAGCAGATAGGATGTGGTCAATTTTCTCAGATATACTCTTAAAGATAGTAACCCCACTGTTGTGGAGGCGATAGAGGGCAAATATAAATGCAGTGGTGTAAGCTAGTGCAATCCGGAACCACATAAAAGGTAAATTAGGATCTTCTCTGGAGATATCCCTACCACACTGAAAGCCATCTTTGATGTAGGCACATATCCCATGCCCATGGCGATCTTGATGGTCAGATTTAGATGTTAAGTTGGAGTATCCTTTATTATCTACAACCAAACTCCTATCTTTACATCATAAACGCTCTAATCCCCATCTGGCATCAATTGAAATGGGTGGCTCTCGTGTAGGGGAAGCTCCATGTTTTTGATAAGCTTCTGGGCTTGATATTTACCCCTGACCTGAAATGGAATACGTACATCAAATCAGTTGCCAAGGTCGCTGGAAAAATCGTAGGATCCTTCTACCGCTCCAGAAGATATCTCACCCCTGATGCAATTCTCTATCTGTATAAAAGCCAAGTACGTCCAAGTATGGAGTACTGCTGTCACATCTGGGCAGGAGTTGCTAAAAACAGCCTATCCTGCCTTGACAGAGTACAAAATAGGCTTCGTGGCCTAGTGGGTGATGCCCTTTTCTCTTCCCTGCATATATATATAATTGTCGGGTTTGTCGAGGGTATTTTCGTCGAGGGGGTATAACGGCTTGTAGTTCGTCAGAGCATCTACCATTAAAATACTTGTAAAAAAGCAGAGGGATGCAACATTTCGTCGATGGGACAGGGGCTGAAGTTTAGATGACAGTTCTGGACCTATTAGGTTGGCGAGTGTCTTTTGGACTCTGTTCAGGAGCGAGAGACTAGTAGCAGATGCACCAGCCCAAATGCGACAGCAGTACTCCATACATGGGCGAATGGTGGCTTTGTAGAGGTACAGGATACTTTCAGGTGTAAGTAGCTTTCTAGCACGGTAGAGAGAGTACACTTTCTTCCCAGCAGCCTTAGCAATAATTTCAATGTATCTATTTAAACTCATGTTTCATGTGAACGTTAAGCCAGGGAGCTTGAACGAAGTGCTCTCAGGTAAAGTATCTCTAGTCATAGCTATTGGTGGTTGGTAAGGTTTCATGTAATTATTAAAGCAAACGAGCTTTTCTTGTCTTGGCAGCGTTGAACATTACCAATATTTATAATCCTAATATAAAAACATAATTAGAATTAAATCTTTGAGTATTAATTTAAATACTCATTTACATAGTTCACATAAGAAATTATTATATTGGTGTATTAATCCAAATAAATAAACCAAACATGATGATTGAATAGCAGCTATTTAAACATTAGTTATAATCAGATATATCTATGGAAGAAATTACAACAGGTAATAGTGTGGTATACTTTTTTTACATTAACTGGGTGTTTTTTATAATTATAGAAAAAAATCAATTTAACTATCAAATTAACATGGACGTTGTGGGGCTTGAAACATGTTAACTATTGGCTTTATTGCAGTTGACAATATTAACATTCAAAATTATAAATAAAATGAGAGAGTGGAAGAAGATAAAATATTATATTATAATAACAATATTAATGAAAATATTATATTATAATAACAATAATAATTAAAATATTATATTATAATAACAATATTAATTAAAATATTATATTATAATAACAATATTAATGAAAACATTATATTATAATAACAATATTAATGAAAATATAATATTATAATAACAATATTAATTAAAATATTATATTATAATAACAATATTTATTAAAATATTATATTATAATAACAATATTTATTAAGATATAATATTATAATAACAATATTAAATAAAATATTATATTATTATAACAATATTAATACTCCTAACATTATAAAAGTATAATAAATATTAAACCAATAAATATTAATTTACATACTCATTGAATTTATTCAAATAATAAATTATTATATGATTAGTGTATTTAATACACGTGGAAATAGGATTTATTAACCAATTTAACTAGTTTGGAAATAATTGTTAAAATTTGATTGCAGAATATTTTTCATAATAATTATAGGTTAAAAATGATAAATTTCTAAAGTAAGACTTCCAAAATAATTAAATTAAAATAAATAAATAAATAAAATAAATAAAAATAAAAAATAGTACTAATTAATAAAATAAAATTTAAAGCAAATACGGTTATAAATATAATAATCACTCAAATTAAAATAATAAATTAAAATTTCTTTTTTAAATAATAATTGCAATAAATTATAAAACAATATAAAATGAAATTGAACAAAATATATAAAATAATTAATGAATATATAAAAGTATGAAGTGAAATTTATGTCAAACTTTAATCATTTTAATACGAAACTATAGCTTAAGCGATATTGAGTATTTTTATTGCTGTTAATTTCATAGATAAATTAAAAAATAAGTATGGGCTTAATTTTAATATATTAAGGATACAACCAAAAATAATAAAAATTTGAGATATATTTGAATTCACGGATAATAAACAAATGGCGTAAAACATTAAAAGGGAAACTCATATATTAAAGTTAAGAATGATTAATTAAAAATAACTAAATGACAATAAAAGAATTATACTTAGTGTAGAAATAAATGTTATTAAAATATTAATAAAATAAAATTTATAAGTATATAAACCTTAGGTCTAGTCTACAAATGTAATTATTCAAAACAAAAAGCAATATATTAAATAATTACTTTCGTATAAAATTACATAAATATATAGGCATGTATGCTATAGATTTTTCAGTTATTAATATTTTTTAAGTAAATATCTATAGACTAATAAATAATAAATTAATAAAACAGTAAATAATTTTTATATTAGTCTATAACAAAATGAATACAAATCATTAATAACTGAATTTTAAATTTTAGTGATTTTACTTGAAACTTCAATAAAAAGAAAAATAATCATGGCCATTTGCATTAATTTTTTTTAACAAGTCTGTCTTTTTTATCGTTATGTCCATGGCAATAGCTCGTCTAAGCTCTAATCTTTCGTCTCCCCTCGCCAATCTTTCACGAGAAACACCCGTCTGGCTGAAACTACTGTCAATAATTTTCCCCACTCTTTATCCGTGTCTAAATCCAAACGTAGATTCCATGAGCAAAGCTTCTTTCTCAGAAGTGCACGACTGTGGAACTCTCTTCCGTTCGCCTGTTTCCCACCTGACTACAACTTGGATGTCTTCAAGTCCAACATAAACAAATTTCTGACAAACCGCCCTCTTAAGTAAAACACTCTATCAAATCTCCAATACTAATGATTCCTACAACACTATCTCATTGATTACTGTACACGCAATAACCCTTATCCCTGAATAGCCCCCGGGCCTTGATAAGTGGAAACCTCCATGTAAAAAAAAATGTGTATTTTCTTTTGATAAATTAAAGGTAGAATAGATTGATTAATCGATACAATAATTTCATGCTACGAAACAGGTGTTTTTAGATTTGTGCGTGTCAACGTCCTGAAAAGAATAACTTGTAAGATGGTCAACATCTTGAAATTTGGAATATAGACTTTCGTCATTTATTTGTTATATGCTCAGTAATGACATTGATCTTTATAAATTAAGGATTTGTATGAATATAAGATGAAATATAATCGAAAAAGAAAATATATTTCTACATCAATATATGTATATATATATACGTATGTATCGATTACAGTTCGTTAATTTCTATTTATCAATATGTCTATTTATCTACGATCTCAATGGGTATACATTCAATTGATATTCATCTTCATCTCTTTAATTTTCCTGCCTCTCAATGTTTCCTATTGTTAAAGACTATGCCACTAGTTATTTTGTTTCCGCTTTTTCAAATCAGCTGTCTTTTGAATGAATTCTATAGCCAATCAGTAAGTGTCCAATTATGTTACACAACCATCATATATGCGCGACTCTCCCCATTCATCTCACTTCAAATTACCTAATGATTGATTCTTCTTCCTTCTTTAGTTTAAACTCTTGTTTAACTTTCCAAAAACAGTTTCCTCGTTTTCTGTCACTAACCAAAGCGAAACAGCTAGTATTTAACATAATAAACTTTGAAAACAGGGGAAGCTATTGTAGTACACTTTATATATCTAAGGTCTTTAAAGGATCTAATACGAATGTATTTTCAAGAAAATGAAATAATATACGGTAATACTTAATATAATCAATTCCTTCTCACACAAAATTCAGCTTGTACTCGATTGTCGTACCTCAAAACAATAATATAATCCAGTTTATAGTGAAATAGAGATATAAATGGATGGTAACATTCAATGCTGTTAAGACTAAACTTTTTTCCTTTACCAACTACAATAACTCTTTCCCAACCAGTAATTTCCATGATTAATAATACCTGGGAAGTACTTCAAACTCAGACTCAAACCATTCGCCCTTGCATGGAGTATTGTCACCATATCTGAACTGGTACATCTGCCATTAGTCTCTCGCTCTTTTCAGAGTCCAAAAAAGTGTCTTCAGCGTAATAGTTCCACAACTATCAACCAAACTCCAACCTCCCATCACTGAAATGTTGAATCCCTGTGTCTGTAATTTAATGAAATGTGCTCCGATGAACTTGAAGCACTTGTACACCCCTCGACGTAAATACATTAAACTAACTCTACAAGTAGCAAAATCACACCCCTACATTATATATATATCCCTAGATGCCGGGAAGTCTTCTACTCTAATAGTTCTTTTCCCTCGAAATGCTAGATTTTAGAATTTCCTCCCGGATTACTGCTTCCCTGACTGTACTGACATGTAGCAGTTTAATGTAATGGGAACAGACATCTTGCTACTCAAATCTCCATCCAGTTGATTTGCTCAAAATTGTAGCTCTTTACGTCCAAGTGACATTGTGCTTTGTTTGGGGTGAATTAACAGCCAAAACAGTCAAACCTCTCACTTCACGATCACAAGCGAGAAACTTTGAATTGATCGATATCTAACAATTATATATGCACAGATATCTACATACCCCCTCTCTTTCTCTTTCTTAATCTCCTTCTCTTTTTCTCTCTTACTCTCTCTCTCTCTCTCTCTCTCTCTATATATATATATATATATATATATATATATATATATATGTATATATATGCACGCGTGTGTATTACTTGCATTGTTATTGTTACGAGGTATGAATCTGATAAAACTTCATAGAGACTCACGACCAGGTAGAACTTTATTATAGTATAAACGTATTTATACAAACATCTATGGCGACATATGTGCATACATGTTTCAGTTGCAATTTCATTTGAAATTAAGCTTCATCGGGTCATTTTGAAAACTACACTAAGATGAATTGAAAACTTACATTCTTGGAAATTATTTTTAGGGTAGTTTCAAAATAGCAACATCCAAAAGTAAGGGACAAAATTGAAAAAAAAACAATGTAAACAGCTAAAAAGCAATAAAAATACATGTACAATCAATATTTAGTAAATGAGCCGTTGCTCTCCATGACAGCTGCACATCTTCGACTACAAGAATGAATCAGTTCTTGACAATCCTTGATACTAATTTTAGACCATTCTTCTTGAAGCTTCACCCACAAATCCTCCGTGTTAGTGGGATTTCTTTCCATAACTTTCACTCCTAAGATCTTCTAAAGATTTTCTATTGGATTTAGGTCAGGACTCTGCGGTGGCCAATCTATAATTTCGAAATCTTTCTCGCTAAAGTAACTCATTACCACGTTTGCCTTGTAATATGGGGCATTATCTTGCATAAAGGTAGCCCTATCGAAACCTGAATTCTGTATAATTGGCACAACATGATCTTGAACAATGTTTTTATAGATCTGCGCGTTTACACGAGTTTGTAACTGGACAAGAAGCGTTGTACCTTGGCTAGAAAACATTCAAAATACCATGACGCTTCCGCCCCCAAACTTCAGTTTTCTCAGCACACGTTGCACTTAATCTTTCCCCAAAACGTCTTCTAACATTGTTTTTCCCTATTATTTCCAAATACATTAAACTTGCTTTAATCACTGAAAAATACGTTTACCAATTTTCGTATGTCCAAATTACATACCTGTTTGCAAACTCTAATCTCTTCTTATTCTTCTAACTAACAAGTGGTTTCTTCCCTGGGGTTCGATTAAACAGCCCTATTTCTTGCAGTCGTCTAGAAACAGTCTGTCTTGACACATTAACAAATGAGGTACTATTCATAACCCTTTTAATTTCTGTGCAAAACTTAAAACGGTCCTTTAATGACATACGCTGCATTATTCGATCTTCTCTTGCCGAAGTTTTGCGGTGTCTTCCGATTTTAAAAGAACTATTTGGCCAGTATCATTGTAGGATTTAACAACCCTGCCTACAACACTCTTGGAACGTTTCACTTTCTCTGAAATCTCTTTGATGGTGTGCTTTTCCTTGTGTAGCTTCACAATAGCTTGTCTCACAGAGTAATCAAGTTTTGGGCGTTTCGTCATAGTGCCGGCTGATGCAACGTTTACAAATGACTAAGTAAGATTTATTCTTTAGAGGAAATCATAAAAATTGAATACAGCGTACTGTTTACATTGTTTTTCTCAATTTTGTCCCTTATTTTGAACGTTCCTATTTTAAAAATAAATAAATAATTGCTATAATTCTTTCTATATCCTTTGCAAAGTATGTTATTATGGACGATAACCTATTGTCAAAATTTAGCTTTTCACAGTTGTTATTTATAACAAATATTAGGTTTTAAAGTGTTGTCCCTTAGTTTTGGACGCTACTATATATATATATATATATATATATATATATATATATATATATATATATATATATATATATATATATATATATCACTGGTAGAATACTTAACATAATTATATCCTTCTTAGATAAGAGAAAAATCCAGGTTGTCCACGACGGTCGTACATCTAAACAATATGATACAAATGCGGGAGTGCCTCAGGGGTCTATGCTTGGACCTCTACTGTTCCTGATATTTATAAATGACCTCCCTGACAAAATTGCCTCTGAGATGGGTATATATGCTGATTACACCACACTCTATAACAGGCACTACAGGAAAACAAATAAACACATATCTAAAGAAATGGCAAAAACACTAGAGGATGACCTCCAATCTGTAGTGGAATGGGGACAAAAATGGATGCTCACGTTCAATGCCGCCAAGACTAAACTAGTTTCATTCAATAATTACAAGAAACCTTCTCTACCACCTATAGCAATGGCCAACGACTCTTTATCTGGGAGTACATCTTTCAAACTGCTTGGCCTAACGTTCACAGGAAACATGAGTTGGAACAATTACATTGAAAGCATTGCCAGGAAGGTGGGCTCTCTTTACCGTGCTAGAAAACTACTAAAACCCGAAAGTATCCTGTACCTCTATAAGGCCACCATTCGCCCATGTATGAAGTATTGCTGTCATATTTGGGCTGGTGCATCTGCAACTAGTCTCTCGCTGCTTGACAAGGTTCAAAAGAGAATCGCAAATCTGATAGGCCCTGAACTGGCATCTAAGCTTCAGCCTCTGTCCCATCGACGAAATGTTGCATCCCTCTGTCTGTTCTACAAGTATTTTAATGGTGAATGCTCCGATGAACTGCAAGCACTTGTGCCCCCACGACGTGAACACCCTCGACAAACCCGACAGGTTGCTAAATCCCACCCCCACACTGTGGAGATCCCTAGATGTAAAAGATCTTTCTACTCCAGTAGTTTCTTTCCCAGAACCGCTAGACTTTGGAATTCGATTCCAGGTACCTGCTTCCCCAACTGTACTGACGTGCAGAAGTTTAAGTGCAACGTAAACCGACATCTTGCTACCCAAATCCCTACATAGTACCCCAGTACATGTTGCCCCTGATAGTAGCCCCCTACACCAAAGTGGCAATGCGCCTTGTTTGGGTTGAAGATGTAAAAAAAAAATATGTATATGTAAATGCATATATAAGTTTCTTCTTGGAAGTGCACGCTTGTGTGCTTCTGTTCCGTTTCCTGCTTTTTAACTGACTACAATATGATTGTCTTCAAGTCCAACGTGCATAAGTTATTGATTATCCATCCCCTTAAGTAATCAAATTTACCGAACTTCCACTACTAACGATTACTACGCCTTTTCCACATTGACTATTGTCACACCCAATAATCCTTATCTTCGGGTGCCCCCCGGGCCTTGACAAGTGGTGACTCCTTGAAAATTAAAAACGATAAAAGATGAAAAAGTGAAAATATGCTTTATTTCCTTATAATATATGCCAGTCCTTATTTAATAAGCTCAACAGAGCAATCTAATAAATGAATAACAAAAGTCTATATTCCAAAGTACATGATGTTAACCATCTTACAATTTATTACTTTAATTCAGTTTACATTTACAATTTTTGACAGTATCTGTTTTGTAGCACAAAACCAATCAGTTAATTATTATATCAATCGGTGAATCTATTTTGCCCTTAACTCATCAGAAGAAATAGCAACAATCAATCCATCAAAAATAAAGTGCGTTTTGACATGATTAAAAATCAGAAAATATTAAGAGGAGCTTAAATACCTGATAATATGTTTACATTACGCCATAATATGTTAAAATTACACATTTTCCAAATTCAAAATGGCATAATGTGAACATATTATAAGGTTTATGCAGCTTTTCTTCAAATTTTCGGATTTTTAATCATATCCAAATGCACTTTATTTTCTTTTTGATAGGTTGATTGTTGATGTTTCTTCCGATGAGTTAAGGGCATAATAGATTCACTTATTGATATAATTATTAAATGATTGATTTTGCGCTGTCAAGAATTGTAAATGTCAACTACATTAAAGGAATAAATTGTAAGATGGTCAACATCATAGGAAAAATGTGAAATTGAACTCGATTAAGATTGTTTGAATATAGAAAAGTTGTAAACACTTTCAAATACAAATCTCAACTTGTGGGGGGGGTAGATCGCTATATCGATCCAGTCTTTTTTTTTTTTTTTCGTGCGCAGTTGCAGGTTAAATAGTATTTTTGTGATGATATTCCTTTTTTAATAATGAACTGTTCAAATTTTGTTTTCTTGTCTTACCTAATTACCTTGTCTGTAAATATAGGTTCTTAAAAGGATTGTATTTATAAAATACAAATGCGTAAATTTATTGAATAAAAAGTGACATGATATTATCAAAAAGAGATAAAAAGAAAGATAATTAAACGGAAAATTGGAATAATTAGGAGAAAAGAGAAAACATACTCGTAGAATGAAACATAGACATGAAATTTAAAAATGTTAAAAGAAAGAAAAAGAAAGAAAATGGACAAAAAGAAAACATTATTCAAAAAGCAAAGAAGAAAATAAAAACAAAGAAAAAGAGAAAGTAAAGACAAAAAAGAAAACAAAGTAAAAAAAATTAGTCATGAAAAAGAAAGAAATAAGTTGAGAGGAAAAAAGTAAAAAGAAACTTAAAAACGAATAAAAGGAAAACTTTTAAAAAATGAAATGCAAACTTCAATAGAATAAGGTTGAAGTGTGGCAGACATTTTGAATATAGTTCACTCAAATGATTTTTACTTTCCAAATCTTGATCAGAAACGCAAGACCAAAATATCTTTTCAATGAATAAAAAGATCAAAAGAAAAGTCTTTTTAAAGATTTGCGTCTTGTCAATGTGAAGACTTCTTTTGAAAAGGAAGGAAATGCAAAACCTTTTCAATTAGAATGTTGATGAGTAATTCTCGTTGGTTGAAATAATCCAGACAGGAATTGGGCGAGACTTTCTGCTGAATGGCGGGATTCTAAAAATTTGTCCAAATCTGCTTGTTGACATGAAACTGACCTTTTTCACTTCATCAATGGCTTCTTCATAAAGAAGTTAAAAACAAATGAATGCATAAATAAGCAAATATGAACATTTCAAACTTCCTAGATTTGTATTGATCATTCGCATGATTTGTTTACTAATATTTATATATGTACTAGCAATCCACCCGTCATTGCCCGGTCATAAAATATGTTTAAATATGATATTTGGATTAATGCATATTTTGTGTTTAATATTATATTATATTGGACCCAATATATAGTAATGATTCAAAAAGTTTTTTTAAAAAATGACTCGAGCCACCGGAGATCGAAACCAAATCGTTTAGCTTCCGATTTACATTTTTTGTCTGACGTTAATCCCTGAGCTATGAAGACATGTTTGCTGCAAGGCTAAAAATTAAGACATTAATCAATCGCTTTATGCATGCATATTCGTAATGCCATCGTTCGACCTTCACTAGGCAACTTCCATTTTTTAATTTTCACACTTTTGCACTGATTTTCCCCGGCTAAAACCCAAATATAAAGTTTCGCATGGATTCGAATATCGTATATATTAAGTTTCATGTCTTTATATCAAAAACTGACAGAGGAGTTGGGAAAGCAAATTTTTTAAAACAAATATATATATACGCGTACATAAATATATATGGAAATTTAACAAATTTTCATTACTAATGATTATTATATTGTCTAATTTCTACTGTACATTCTTTAACCCTTATCCTTGAGTTGCCTCTTTGACCTTGATAATGAGTTGATACCTATGAAAAAAAAAAAAAAAAAAAAGTCCAATGTGAACAAGTTCTAATTGAATCGTCCCCCTAAGTAATCCAAGTTACAAAATTCCCACTGTTTACTATGCTAAAATCACAATGACTAATGCATACCTATTAACCCTTATCCTTGAGTGGCCTCTGGGCCTTGATAAGTGGTGACACCCTTGTAAAAAAAAAAAAATAGGTTTGTGTTTACTATAACTTTTTTACTCAAATTTTGCGCAAGTATAAATCATGTAGAATATCTGCATAAATATAATTACAAGTATAAATCATGTAGAATAACTGCATAAATATGATTACACGTAATAGTTAACTAAAGATGATCATCCCATAAGAAAATCGAAGCAACTAATAGGGAATTAATTAAAATGAATGTTTAAAAGAATATGCAAATTAGCTAGATCTTTTGCAGATGAATGCAATTCCACGAACCATATATAAAAAGGTTTTTATAATATGAATATCAATGAACAAAAAAATTATACGAGTACTAATGTGCGGACTATTATCTTCATTTTCCTAGTTGTTATTTCATGACGTTTAGGCCAACTATTCCTCTGGCCTTCGTAAAGTTGTTTACCGCGACGGGATAGGAATGCTGAGTATCTTAACTGTATCCTCGGTAATTACTGCCTTTCATAGTTGTTGTTGTCTAACCATATTTTGGCCAACTAATCCTTTGGACGGCTTTGCCCTTAGTGGATAGAAGTGTTGAATCTCTACAGTTCCAGATGAACATCGTCTGTAGATAGTGGTTTCAATCTTACCCAAAGCTAACCAGAGGATTACTTGGTAAAACGTGAGACAACACCCATAAAAGGCGGCAATTACTGATGATGCAGTTAAGACATTCAACATTCCTATCCTGTCGCGGTTAATCGCCTAACGAAGGTCAAGGTTGGCCGAAACGTCGTGAAGCAACGACTAGGAAGATGGGGATAAAAGTCTGTAAATAAATATACAAATTACTCATCTCAAAGGATTCCAATAATAAGAAATAGATGGTTCTCAGCTTGAGTGGTACTCTTACAACATTTCGGTTCATGTAATCTTTGGCCTTCTTCAGTTTTATTTTGTCGCATTTGGAATTTCGAACTAAATATTTTATTTCATTTACAGGGTTAGTATAGTCGTTTTTTTGTCAACTGTGATTGAGTATGAATCATAAATAAGCAATGATCCGTGGCGCAGTGGTTAGAGTACTTGAAAAATCAATTCTAAAAGTGATATTCTCCTGAAGGTTGAAGGTTCAATTCCTTATGTGGGCGACCGAAAAATACAGTTGCGAATTACTTGGGACTTTTATCCAGTCATGACTGACGGAACAAGAGCATGCTAACCTCGTGAAGTAAATACAGAGTTTCGTTCGAAATTTCGTTCCAAATTCCCGAGTCTGACATAAACATTCCTGAGTTCGGCAAAATACACCTGAAGAGGTCAGAGGTTACATCGTTGTGAAAATGAAACTGAGGATGAGAAAATTAGTCTGATGAATCCAAGTAATCCTCATCTCCAAAAAATTTGAGACATAAGTCCTAGAAACATAATTCGCTATTGTACTTTTGAATGTCGCCTGCACTGAGATTTGAAACTTCAATCTCCAGAAACGTATAGCTTTTTACAACTGAATTTATGCGTGAAAATACCACTAACAGTAATTAAAGAATTCTAATATTATGAAGAACATTGGTTTAGAAATACGGCGAATAAACATTTAATGACATTGGATGCGCAAGTGCGAAAATGATATTAAAACATTCCTTTGTATTATTTCTATTATTGATATTTCTTTTTATTTTCTAATAACCACTGTAATTTTATTCATTACAGTTAAATAATGTACGTTGAAGAAGAGTAAAAACTATTTGTTTAACTAAACATATATTTTAACACCATTTGTTGAAGGACTTATGTGGAACTGGTTAGTCGAGTATGTCACTCCATTGTCGCATAGTTTCAGTGTGTAGTTTTCGTGTAGGTTTATCTTATTCGTTTCGTTGTTGGTAGTGATGATGCTATGTTGTAGGCGTCCTTTTTATGAATTCAAGTTCGTTGTCGTCAAATGTGTTGTCGCCCGAACAGGTCACTAAGTCTTGGACACGGATATAGTTTAGAAACGGTATTTGTATTTGCAATAAAACAGCATACATAGAGAACGAAAGTTGTAGTACTTAATGTCAATATCGCGTACTGTAACTCTCTAAAGTGGTACCGCTCCGTATATTTATAACATTAAAGAGTTCATATATTGTGTATAGGTGAGTTTTCACAAAATTATTTTAATTTATTTTTATGCAAAACGCATTAAACAGAGTTGAAATTCTTCGTAACAATTCAAAAAGATGCGATTTGGAGAGAAATTTTAACAATACGTATTAGACGTTACTTACTATATATTTGCACAATTTCAGATTCTTTGGAGTATTTATAAGGCCTTTCTTAAGCACTATATTAAAAAAAATACGTCAGATTTGCATTGATTTTGATCCAAGGTAATTAGATATTACTTCATAATTTTAATTGTAATTTCTTCACTTTGAAATTTCACTTTTGCTTGTTTAGCAACTTACAAAATAAGCAGAAATTTAAATGCAATGTAAACAACTATAATTTGGCCTCTAATTCATCGTAGTTCCATGGTAGATGTGCGCCTTGTTTGAGCTAAATTGAAGTAAAAAAAGATCCTTGCAATTGAGAGAATGAGTACATATAGATGTTTTCTACTGAAGCTATTTTACAAGATTCTTCATTTATAAGAGATTGGACCCTGGATGAGTAGCCAGATTAAATATGTAGTTTGCACAGTTAGCTTACTGATGTTAGAATAATAAATATTTGACAAGAATGGGATTTAGTAATTGGGATGAATTAAACGAATGCGAATAATAACAGGGACAAGAAAATATTTGCCTCAAATTGACGCAATTGAAGTTTAGAAGAGATTAAAAGTTAATAGAACCAAGAAAGCAGTTTATGATATGAGGGGCGTGCAATAAGTAATGCTCCTAGCAGTAGAGCAACGAAACTTGGCAGAGTTATTAGTCTGTCTTTACATAGGAACTAACCAGAGCTATGCATTTCTCCCATCGTTTGATGCAGCTCTGGAGACTCTTTTTATAGAACACCCCAGGTTGGTCCTCCAACCACGACGTGAATTCAGAAATCAAGGCTGCATCATCAGGGAAACGCTTTCCTTTCAAAAACAACTTCATGGCTGGGAAGAGGCGAAAGTCAGAGGTTGCAAGGTCAGGAGAGTAGAGAGGATGGGGTAGGATTTCATAACCACACGCCGGTGCTTCTGATCTGGGGACATGCGAGTTGTGGACCGGAACGTTGTCCTGCGGGAGGAGGGTACCTTTGCTGATCTTGCCCCGCCTCTTGATTTTGATAGCTTCCCTTTATTTCCTCAAAAGTGAAGCATAATAGGCCCCTGTAATCGTGGTATCTTTGTCAGGAAATCTGTCATCACTACTCTGTCCTGGTCCAAGAAGAATGTGAGCATAACCTTTCCAGCAGAGAGCTGCACCCTTGCCTTCTTTGAAGGTGATGAGTCAAAGTGCTTCCACTGCATTGAATGGGCTTTGGTCTCTGGATCATAGTGATGAATCCAGGTTTCATCCTGTGTAATCAGTCTTTTGAAAAACTTTGACTCACGCGTTCTCGCTTCTGGAATGGTGTGAGCAACCTGGGAATCCATCTGGTAGACACCTTAGGCATATGCAAATGGTCATGAATGATAGTTTCCACAGACCCTGTACTAATCTTGACATCTTGGGCTATTTCGCGAATAGTAATGTGCCGATCTTCCAAAATGGCAGCCTCAACTTGACGGACAGATGCCTCATCAATGGCAGAAGGGGGACGACCAGGTCTGGGAGCTGTTTCCACAGACTTCCGGCCATGTTTGAATTCACTATGCCACCGTTTTACAAGGTCATATGACGGGGCATTATCACCATAAGTTTCTTTCATTTCATCAAAAGTCTCCTGTGGTGTGCGTCCTTTCAAATACAAAAACCGGATCACTTCTCGACATTCAACAGGATCCATTTCACACCAGACTCAGTTCAAACACCTCTAAAACAGAAAGCACAATTAGTTCAGGGTTGTACTTCGCCACATAACCCGTAGAGATATAAATCATTGCACATGCAAAATCTCAGCAAGATCAGACAACTGGGTCAGGGGTATTACTTATTGCACACCCCTCGTATTGTAACGAGAATTGAACAGTTGAGAATAAGTCAGAGTCGGTAATCGAAGACATTGGATGATTCAATAATTTAATCATTACACAGGAGTGTGTAGAGATGGGTCCACAAACACTTACCCGATAGTGTGGCTCAACTTGACATACATCTGAGATTAAAGACACTTACAACGAGAACATAAAAATGATTTGTGTTAATTCATGTGTTACTCGATTATGGAGACATTTATTCCGGTGTTTTTAAAATCGAGTGTCAAACGCCGGTAAAACCCAAGGCGTATCTTGTCTGTATGGCACGCACGCATGAAGTCAATTATCAACGACCGCGTACTTGGACTGGAGAAAGTAGTCAGTTAACGCTATCATGTTAAAAACGTCCTTCCGATGATGTTATTCGTCCCGTTTATTCAACTTGTGTATTGTATTTGCTCACACCCCGTTTGATACATTGATAAGCAGGACATTACGTACATTACATGGGCATTTATTTGTACTCTCGTAACGAGAATGAAGTAGGCGCAATTTGCATACATTAAAAGACACGCATTCATGTTTTATTTTTTTTTAATTACATTTTCCACCCCTTACAAGGCACATTGTCACTTTGGTGTAGGGGGCTACTAACAGGGGCAACAACTACTGAGGTACTATGTAGTGATTTGGGCAGCAAGATGTTGGTTCACGTTGCACTTGAACTTCTACACGTCAGTACAGTTGGGGAAGCGGGGACCCGGAAGGAAATTCCAAAGTCTAGCGGTTCTGGGGAAGAAACTACTGCATATAAAAGATCTTTTACATCCAGGGATCTCTACAGTGTGGGGTGGGATTTTGCAGCCTGTCGGGTCTGTCGAGGGTGTTCACGTTGTGGGAGCACAAGTGCTTTTTTTTTTTTTTTTACATAGGCATCACCACATTATCAAGGCCCAGAGGCCACTCAAGGATAAGGGTTAAAGAGTGTACAGTAGAAATTGGACAATATAGTAATCATTAGTAATGAAAATTTGGTAAATTTGATAACTTATATGGAACGGCTCATCAAGTACTTATTTACTTTAGACTTGAACACAAGCATATTATAGTCAGCCGGAAAGCAGGAAAACGGAAGACAATTCCACAGGCGTGCAGTTCTTAGAAAGAAGCTTTGTTCATGGAATCTACGTTTAGGTTTAGGCACAGATAAAGAGTGGGGGAATTATTGATAGTGTTTACAGCTAGACGAGTGTTTCTTGTGAAAGTTTGGCGAGGGGGGACCATAGATTGAAGCTCAGTCGAACACTTTCCATGAAAATAACGATACATCAGAGACAAACTCGCAACATCTCTTCTGTGAGATAGAGGTTGCAAGGAGGAGAAAAGGATATCTCCTACGAGGCTACGAAGTCTATTTTGCACTCTATCAAGGCAGGACAAGTCCTTTCTAGCAGCTCCTGCCCACATGTGGCAACAGTATTCCATCCTTGGACGTACCTGGCTCTTATATAGATAGAGAATAGCATCAGCAGTGAGATATTTACCGGAGCGTATGAAAGATCCCACCATTTTCCAGCGGCCTTGGCAACAGATTTGATGTACGTGTTCCATTTAAGATCAGAAGTAATGGTTAAGCCCAGAAGCTTGTCAAAACTTGAGGCCTCCTGAAGACGAGAGCCATTCGTTTCAATTGATGCCAAATGTGGATTAGAATGTTGATGATGTAAAGAGAGAAGCTTGGTTTTAGATGCATTAAAAGTAACCAGCCACTCCTTTCCCCATTGTACTACGTGCTCAAGATCAGAGGAGAGAGAATTGGAGAGAACTTGGTCGTTTACTGTCTTAGATGTGCTACCATAAATGGTAGTGTCGTCAGCATAAATGTCTACAAATTATGTAAGGATGTGATTTGGAAGATCATTAATGTAGATCAGGAAAAGAGTTGGGCCCAGGATAGACCCCTGAGAGACACCGGCATTAATACTGTGAGCTGCTGATTTTTGCCCTTCAACTACTACTCTTATGAACCTATCAGAAAGAAATGATTTAATAATTGAGAAGACTTTTCCAGCTATACCATAGCTAGCGATCTTATGAAGTAAACCTTTATGCCATACCCTATCAAAGGCTTTAGATATGTCAAGAGCAATTGCCCTAGAAAGATTGCCACCGTCGAGAGATTTGCTAATCCTATGTGATATAACTGTAAGCACATCTGCTGTAGATCTAGCAGAACGGAAACCATATTGAGTGTCACTAAGAAGGTTATTTTTGTTGAGATGGTTGATTACTTCTGTATTTAACACAGATTCTAGCAACTTACTCATGACGCACAGGAGACTTATTGGCCTGTACTGAGAGGGGGATGAGCGATCACCAGAATTCTTAAATACAGGGCATACTGATGAGATTTTCCAGGGAGATGGGAAACTATTCTCCTTAAGACAACGTTTAAACAGTTTTGTAAGTATGGGCGCTAGTTCAGGTTGAAGTTTTTTGAGTACTATAATTGGAATACCGTCAGGGCCAGTTGCTTTACTGGAATCAAGGTTTTTGATAAGCTTGGCAACATCACGTACAGATATACGTATATCACATAGCGTGTTTTCTGATACAGGAGGAAATATTGGGGGTTGGCGGCCTTGGTCGCAAAGGGTAGAATTAGCTGTAAAGTTCTTGACAAAGAGTTTGGCTTTGTCTGATGCTGACGAGATTACCTCAGGTCCATTGATAATAGTTGGGATGGAGCACACGCTTCTGTTCAGGATTCTGTTTGCTATTTGCCAAAACTGGTGGGAACCAAGCCGCTGCTCAGCTACTTTGGACTTAACAGATTGAGCATACAACTCTCTTGCGTTCCTTATTACTTTCTTACAATGATTGCTGGCAGTCCTGAAAATGGCTTTAGTTTCCATACAACTATTACGTTTGAAGCAGTGGAAAAAGTGATTTCTGTGCGCAATGGCAGCAGCACAATCTGGAGAGAACCATGGCTGGCTGTTAGGTTTTTGCTGAAACTTTTTAGAGGGTATGAAATGGTCAATACCTATAATTAACCATTCAGTCAGGTCTAATACTATAGAGGACACATCCTTTTTAAACATGGAATGCAGAGGTAGATCAGATATAAATGTACGGAAGCTATCCCAGTCAGCCTTAGTGTATCGATATACTGTACGATGGAGAGGTACGTCTGAGAACTTATTACATTTCATTTTTATCTTAATTGATACAACAGAGTGGTCGGAAGATCCAAGAGGCGACAGAACAGAAACTGAACATAGTTCAGGGCAAGTTGTGAGAAAAAGGTCTAGTAGGCTCGCATACTGGCCGTCATTGTCGGGCACACTGGTGGGTTCCTGAACAATCTGAGTGAGGTCATAGGCAATGGAGAAATCATGACAGAACCTCCCCTCATCATCGGTCTTGTTTGAGTGGGTCAACCATTCGACGTTGTGAACATTGAAGTCTCCACATACGTGAATGTTAGCTGAAGGATAAGCAGATAGGACTTGGTCAATTTTCTCAGATATGCTTTGAAAGATAGTAACTTCGCTGTTGTGGGGGCGATAGAGAGTAAATATAAATGCAGTAGTGTGAGCTAAAGCAACCCGGAAGCACATATAGGGTAAGTTAGGATCTTCCCTGGAGATGTCCCTCCCACATGGAAAGCTATCTTTAATATAGGCACATATTCCATGCCCATGGCGATCTTGGGGGTCAGATTTAGAAGTTAAGTTAGGGTATCCTGTAATTGCAAACTCTTCTAGGGAAATAGCCTGTCCAATGCCAGTTTCACTTAAAAATAAAAGGTCTGGTTTAGTCTCCTGTAATTGGGTTTCAATCTCTGGAAGGTTAGAACGTAGACCCCTGATGTTGGAAAAAGAGACATGGTAGTAGGGGTCTACGTTGGAAGTTGGAAAACCGGGTTTAATCGTGTATTTTTTCTTGAAACTTGTCATGATGAAATTTTGGAATTTGTGGACTAGGTCGTCAGATTTACTTAGAGCAGGACAGAGAGGGGAAACTAAGAGAGAAAAATAAACGAAGAATTTTTTTTGTAGCTAATGATAAGGTAAAGCCGTAACAATTACCCACTAGTATGGCATCGAGAGGCCCCACCAGAAGCTACTGCATGGTCCAGAATCCATTCACCAAATGACAATACAGCAGCCCCAGTACTTTGCACCTGCTGATAGGACAGCCTCCTTAGTGGTTAATCCAAGGTTCGGGTCCCTGACTATCAGGTGGATAACGTCAGCCCAGACAAAACGTTTACCTCCAGCACCCTTACTAGTGACATGGCTACAAGGATAGACATAGAAACAGAAAATGTCCACCAACTCTGCCAACTGTTCGCGCAAAATACTGCCAACCTAGAAAACAGCTTTTTCTTCTCCCTTTGTCAGAAAAATCACTCATTAAAAAATGAGGACTGAGGGACAAATAAGAAGAAGCGAGAGTAACAGGAGCTGCCGATAACGCATCCACAATGCGTTTTCTACTCTCCATTAAAAAAAAACAAAAAAAAAACTATTAAGTATTCTACTTAATAAAAGTCCAACAGACGTGTTTAAGGGAAAGTATGGTGATGGATTGCCCTCTCACGAACTAAAAATGAGTACAATTAGGTAATCTATTTTTGCAATCAACTCGGTAGATAAATAAACATTTATGGACGAGAAAAAAAAAGCATTTAATACAACAGAAATACATAAATTAAATACTGAAATAAAATGTAGTTATTAATATTTGAATCTAAAAATAAAAAGTGCGAATTAGTATTGAAATCACTTATCTCAAAAACACTTCCGTCTCCAAAATGCAAACTAGTGAAGAATTTAACTTTTAATAGCGTTCAGAAGATTTTTTTTTTAAATTAACCGTTAAAAGAAAAGCGTGATTTTATTCCGAACTTTAACTAGTCACGTTTTAAGAAACTTACGATATAAAAGAATAGCAGATGGGGGGGTCTTCCGAAGTTAGTTGGTGACGTTATAAGTAATTGCGAGATAAGATGGAAGCCAGAATTTAGGGGTGGGGGACTGAAAATGATAATATAATGGATTGATTATACAATATTTAAGATCAACTCGGTAGATAAACATTTATGGACGAGAAAAAAAAGCTAGCATTTTATACAACAGAAATACATAAATTAAATACTGAAATAAAATGTAGTTATTAATATTTGAATCTAAAAATAAAAAGTGCGAATTAGTAATGAAATCACTTATCTCAAAAACACTTCCGTCTCCAGAATGCAAACTAGTGAAGAATTTAACTTTTAATAGCGTTCAGAAGATTGCTTGCAGTTCGTCAGAGCATTCACTATCAAAATACTTGTAGAACAGGCAGAGAGATGCAACGTTTCGTCGATGGGACAGAGGCTGAAGCTTAGATGCCAGTTCAGGGCCTATCAGAGTTGCGACTCTCTTTTGAACCTTGTCAAGGAGCGAGAGACTAGTAGCCGATGCACCAGCCCAAATATGACAGCAATATTCCATACATGGGCGAATGGTGGCCTTATAGAGGTACAGGATACTTTCGGGTGTTAGTAGCTTTCTAGCACGGTAGAGAGAGCCTACCTTCCTTGCAGTGGCCCTGGCAATGCCCTCGATGTAATTGTTCCAACTCATGTTTCCTTTGAACCTTAGATCAAAGAGCTCGAAAGACGTACTCTCAGATAAAGAGTCGTTGGTCATTGCTATAGGTGGTAGAGAAGGTTTCTTGTAATTATTGAAGGAAACTAGTTTAGTCTTGGCGGCATTGAACGTGAGCATCCATTTTTGTCCCCATTCCACTACAGATTGGAGGTCATCCTCTAGTGTTTCTGCCATTTCTTTAGATATGTGTTCATTTGTTTTCCTGTCGTGCCTGTTATAGAGTGTGGTGTCATCAGCATATATACCCATCTCAGAAATTTTGTCGGGGAGGTCATTTATAAATATCAGGAACAGTAGAGGTCCAAGGATAGACCCCTGGGGCACTCCCGCATTTATATCATATTGTTTAGATGTACGACCGTCGCAGACAACCTGTATTTTTCTCTTGTATAAGAAGGATTTAATTATGTTCAGTATTCTACCAGTGGTACCGTATGATCTAATCTTCCTGAGGAGACCCTCATGCCGTACCCTGTCAAAAGCCTTAGATATATCTAGAGCTACCGCTCTGCCCTCCCCCGCTTTGTCCAGTAAATGGTATATACGTTCAGAGATTACAGGTAGGATGTCTGCTGTGGAACGGGCTTGTCTGAATCCATATTGTTGGTCAGTCAGAAGCTTAGCATCTGTAATTATATAGCCAGTATGTTGCAGCTTGGTTGGAAATATGTAACACAGTGCGTGTGAGCGCGTGGAAAGTATTACCAGCAGCGAAATATTGTCAGCGTGCGAAGAGATTAGCAGCAGGAGCAGAAAAACGCGCATATGCAAAGTAGGAAGTGTGAACGAGAAAATAAAGGGAAAAAAGGATAAAAAAATGCAACACATGCTCGTGGCAGAAACGAAGTCGGTGTCGAAGAAAATGGACGTGTAAAATGCAAGCGAGAACTAGCTGGCTGCGGGCGGCGTGAGGTCAGAGAAAGAAAGATGATGACAAAGGAAATGAACGTGTGAAGTCGCAGACGATGAGTGGCCGGCTGTGCTGGTGTGCGATGGGAAGAAAAAGAAAGAAATGCCTGGTAAAATCAACCGGTTACAGAGAGACTTTTTAAAGTCGATGTCTAAACAATTATAACGGTAATAAAAAACTTTTGAAAATTCTGATTTGTGAAAACAATGCAAAGAATATAAGAATTTACAAAGAAGTACAGGAATAAATACGACACAAAATCGAATAATCGAAAATTCTTAGAAAACTTTTATTTTTACTGAAATATGTGAAAAATATTCCATACACGTCCGACACGCGAACAACTGTTAAGACGTAACAAATATTAAATTAAAGCGGAAAAAGGCCCCTTAGGTACTAATTGACAACCTTTCTTGAGAGAATCAGGTAAATAATAAAAATAGTCTTAACTTAAAATTGCTTAAGGAGTATGTAAGTTTTGCCTACCGTCCGGCTTTTGCATTTTGTGTATTAGCCAGGCGCACAAGTACCAACACAGGGGCACCTCACAGACACCCAGTGTTTTGCCTTGTTTTATGGCTAGCACAATTAACGATGTCTATTTTTCTCTCTATCTAGGCAACTTAAACCGATCTCGTCTGGGTCGCTTTTGTTCTGACATGTTGAAGCTTGACATGTTGTCTAGCTACTGTTTCCGCCAATAGGCCAAATTCTTTAGTTGCATAAAGAATGGTTACTCTATCAACAGTTATATAATATCAGGTAACTGTAATGTCAGGTGCGCATGACTAGAAATGCTGCACTTATTTATGGTGGAATTTCCCGAGTTGACAACCTCATAGATAAATACTTGTCTAGTAATCTAGTGTGAGCTTATTGGCATCAAGCAAACACCCACTTTATCCAAACAACCACATGAAAAACTACAATTACATTACAAAAAAGCACATCAAACCATGCCTCTACCTGAAAACAACGCATTCGCATTTTACCTTAAGGCTTGCACAAATATCCGAGGACTTAAAACAAAGATTAATGACATAGAATACTTACTCCCGGAATATTCTCGCACTAAGTGTAACTAACCTACACTTCTCAATCACCTCTAATCGTTTTAAATAATTATATACTTCTATCTCTACCGTAAAATATATAAAATATGCACGGAATCAGAGTTGATATTCGGGACACGCTCTGCTTGACTGGAGAACATAATCCAGATCCAGAAAATCAATACAACATTTAAATCAACTTTAAAAAGCAGCGTTTATTACTAGTAGCAGATGCAATAACCCACATGTGACAACAATACTCCATACATGAGCGAATGGTGGCCTTGTAGAGGTACAGGATACTTTTAGGCGTAAATTTCTAGCACGGTAGAGAGATCCCACCTTCCTCGCAGCAGCCGCGGCAATGCCATCGATGTATCTGTACCAGTTCATGTTCCCTGTGGACGTTAAGCTGGGGAGTTTGAACGAAGTATTTTCGTATTTTATTTTAATGTATCATTAGTCATATCTATTGCGGGTTGAGAAGGTTTCTTGTAATTAAAGAAAAGAAGCCTAGTCTTAGTAACATTGAACGGTACCATCGATTTTAGACCCCATTCCACTACAGATTGGAGGTCTTCCCCTAATAATTTCTGCAATTGCCTAGGATATGTGTTCATTCGTTTTTCCCTCGTGCCTGCCATAAAGCGTGGTGTCATCCGAAAATATACCCATCTCAGAAAAACTTTATGAGGGAGGTTTTATTTATCTTTCTCTTTCAACCAAGAAGTGTAACCAGCTCGACTTTGTCTTTGATAGAATAGACGTATTATTCTCATTAACTTTGATCGCTACAATATATGTACTTGAGATTTTCATATTCACTATCCTGATTGGTCTGTGTTTTCGAGCTCAATGTGTATACATATGTATATATACATGTATACATATACAGAGCTCAAAAACACTGGCCAATCATTACACGTATAGTTTATCCATTGCACAATATCTTCTAAAAATTATGATTTTCCAGACCCGCTTCTCAGATCACACTCGAAGGTCGTGTAACGAATGTGTATATTTTCCTCGCGAACACTAATCATCTGGTGGTAATGGTTGATATCTAAAGTCTCGACGCCCAAGTAAACAGTCGTTACTCAAAATGATTAAATAGTTCCAATCGGCAGGTTAGAATTGCTTCATATTTCGCATCAACTTCCTTTTAGAGTAATAGGTTTCTTTCTCATCAGAGCGCAAATGAGGTAATTTAATGGGCGAAAACAGAAACTACGGCAAAGCTCCCTACACGAAAACTCTATAACAAGATCCTAACTCTAACCTATGCAGTTACTATTGCTCAGACACAGCGCGCATTTCGGAAATTCAACCGCTTAAAATCAGATACAAATAGACCGAAATTTATAGCATTAAAAAACATATTAAGATACAGCATAATCACGTTGATCACCGAATTTAAGCAACGATCCACCCAGCCAATACCAGATTCATGATTATTTGAAAATACTGTGCGTTGTATAAGGTGCCTGTATATAAATAGTGTCAAAGGTAACATTAGGGTACCATCTTTCTCCGCCGGTCTGTGTGAGACCGGTGGGCAGTGTCAAGAACTCACTACACCCCCTCCGATCAGGGTAACATGAGGTCATGAACAGAAGGTGACTTGTGTATTACGGAAGCAATCAGAAAGAATTCTGCTCATGATTTCGTATCTCGTTATGCTAAGCAAAATATCCCTTTTGATACGATGGTCAGGACACTCACCCAGTATGGGTATTGCTCGGACAGAAAGAAACTGCAACCTATTCTCTGTACAACTGCAAAGAGAACTATGGCAATACACCAATAAATTTCGAGAAACAGTTTCAATGGAATGATGAGCAATAATGTATTAATAATTAATTTCCTCGGGGGAGAGAGGGAGAGGAAAAGTCATGGCCGTCACTGCTAGTACCAAGCAGGACACTACTTGACTGAATGAAGACAGTTATAAGTGCAGCAACCATGGCTGTGTCTAAAAGAGTCTATAATTTAATAGTTCCCGCGTTGTCTTCTAAACTCTCTGTTCCTTGTCGCAATGTTGCATCGATTTGCTTGTTTAACAAGTACTTTAATGGAATGTGCCCCGACGAATTTGCTGCTCTGGTGTTCCCCGACGTAAATACAACTGTCCAATCCGAATAGGAGCTAAACCCTATCTATTTACTGTTGAGATTCTCAGATATCAAAATGCTTTCCACTATAATAGTTCCTTTTCTGCAAATTGTTAGCGATTAGAATTTCCTTCCTGCTTCCTGTTTCCCTGATTGGACCATGATGCAGAAAAATAAATGCAATGTAAACAAACACCTTGCTACAAAACTCCGCATTTGCGGTGCCTCCTATACATCTTCCTCTGATAATCAGTTGCAATATACCCAATTACGGTCAACTAAATAAAAAATAAATCTTAAGTTTCGAAAATTATATTATCTGAAAACGTAAATGTATTTCATATCTCTTTAAAAAAACATTTCTACCGACACTTATAACCGTATCTCGTTATTTATCTAATCCACTGGTGTTAAAATTCATAACAAGATGTTTTAAATAAACAAAAATATTTGTTTCAGAGTTATCAAACGCCTTATTATAAAATATCATCGATTTGCTTATAGGTCAGGGGACCTAACTCTTTGACTGCAAATTTCTGTTAAGTTAAGAAACCTGTAATTAACAACATTGTACACTGGAAAAACCGTAAAGTGATATGAGAGCTAATCAATTCCATTACCATACACGGTGTCTTTTCGGGAATAAGACGTGTTGTGGGTGCATATTTGTTATTAAAATGGGGTGTAGCAAAAGAATGTAAGTTCACTCAAACATGTAAATCGTGATTAATCTCAAAATTCCAGGTGATTAGTGGCTTAGTTATATAATCCGGGAATTGTGGTCCCAAGGATGTCTCTATCTATTGGATGTAAGTGCTTTTATGTGAAAGTCATTTCCTTAAAAACAGAGTACATAAGCTACCCCACAGAGGTTCATGTGTGACAGACGAAAGGAAGTGTGAACATGTTGAGCGCCAATATAAAATATTAGACCGACCGTGTGTGATCCCGGATAGCATTTTAAAGAATAGTTTAGCATCAAGGAACGATTTGCTGCTTGTGTGTATTTTGTATATTCGGCGAGTTATCGTTCGGGTAAGGGTATGTTACAATCTAATAAAAAACCTCTTAATTAAGCGTTTGCAAATACATAGGGTATTAAGGGAAAGTAAATAGCCAAATCAGGTCATTTAATCAGCAGATATCTTCTATAGATAAATTCTAAATATTTCAGTTTATCCATAGAGACTTCACAAAGGGGTCGTTCATTGTTTTCAAAATTCTTATTTTTTCGACATTGTAAAGCTAGCAGAGTCTCGATCTGGTTTTTTTTTTTTTTTTTTTTTTGCAATAGTAAAGAATTGAGGATTTTACAGGCAATAAAATACTTCAGTTATCTGTTTCAATATAAAATTGAAAATGTGTATAGCATTAATGATAAAAACGATATTTTCTAAATAAGGTTGAATTAAGTATAGAATGAAAATTTCATTAGAAGCTAAAACCTAGAATTAGAACTGTGTTGCATTATGAACAAAAAGTCGAAAATAAAATGTAATAAAAAAGAAGCTGTTTTCTAACGACTCCATGAGGAACAACGAAGGAAAGCATATGACGTGTACAAAATAAAACCTTAAAACTCCTGACGACGCCGGTGAGTAACGATGGTGTTGGCGTTTTAGTTTCATTTGGTTACCTTCTCGCAGTTATAATGGGAGAGTAAAACACAGAAACTTCGGCTACTCAGCACTACTACGATGATCTTGACGTCACTATTTAATGAACCAACTACTCACATATAAATAGGACAACACCTTTTTCTGTCAACGAAGAAAACCACAAACAATCTGTGCGATTCGAAGAAATCAACCTCATGATTTTTGTTATAAAAGTGTCAAATGGATTTTATGACTGTTTTATGCACAAATTCGTTAAATGTGATGAACATTTTTTCAAATTTATCTTCGAATAAAGTGTTACATATGCTTATAAAAGTGTTTCGTCGTTTAATTTCGTGGTGCTAAAGGTCGAAGGTTTTGATGCTTTACATATTCGACGAATAAATCCACAATTACTTGAGAAGAAAAAAAAAGGTTTTGATGAACTGTAGATAATATTGCTAAACTTTAGGAATTAATACTAACAAATATGACGTTACATGGCTCTAAGTAAACTTGGTTAAATGTGATCAGAATTTTATTCTTAGTTAATCTCCTAAGAAATTCAGTCAAGTAGATGTACTAGTATATAAAGTGATTATTTTAGAATAATAGAAAATAAAACGTCAAATTAAAGGAACTTAAAGTGAAGATTGTTTTATTGTGGAAATGTACAGAATGACTTAATATAGCTTATAGAAAGATTATGAGAGGAAAGGGAGACTTCATTTTAAAGCATGTAGCGCATGGATGTGAAAAATTATATATGTTGACTAGATATGGCTACATAGTGATTATCGATCCCTTTCGGTGTACCCCCACTTGTAAGCTTTTTGCAACGAAGACAAAGTTAAATTAACTTTATGTTTCTCATCGGTTTTGTTTCTACTTAGTGTTAGATATTAGTAGGGCAATGCCGCAAGATGTCATAGTCGACGATTATTATGGTCGTTATAATATTTTAAGAAAAAAAGTTCTCATAGCGAAATAAATATTTACAGATAAAATTATTTACGTTAAGATGTTTCAATAGAAAAAGTGTTAGAAATAATAATTTCAAAATAGTTCCTGTGAAAGCATAAATAAGATTTGATTTCAGGTCAGTATTACCTCAGTTATGAAGGATCACTACCAGCAGGAGAACAGGCATCTAACAAAGTATTAATATAATTTGTGAATTGCAATATTTCTGTAACAATTATAATGCAATCGTTTTTGCATGTTTGACACAAGGTTAAAACGCAACAGATGTTGAACTATAAAGAAATGGTGGCTTGTCCAAAAACTATAGTTGACCAGTGTTATTTTTTTAACACCAACAAATGAATATATTAACTGTTTTTATTCGATTTTATTTTATGTTACTGTATGGTGGAGATGTAATGACAGGCGACCTAAGTTTCCATGAGCTAAGCATTGTGATTTACATTTTTATTCGTTCTTTTTTTCTTTAGGAAAATCTTGACTACGCCGTTAATAAATAACGCTGACTGATTAAGTCGTCTTTAGCAAGTTATCTATCCCAGATACTACACTTTGATCGCTACAATAATCTCCAAATAACTAACCTGTGGAAGGTTGGAATATTTGTATTTAACTTTTTTCTTGGAAAGAATGTGGGCAATAAAGCCCTCTCAAGTTGGCACTCTGGAAAGTTGTAGAAATAAAGTGGATCGAACCGGTAGATATTTTCTAGTAGGGGATATCAAACGAATAGAAATAAACCAATCCATCCCCCTCCCGCCTATGATGAGTTTTAGCCCGAAAGTATAAAAACAAAGATTCGTTTGAAGCCAAAGAAATTGACCGCTTTCTGAAAAGAAACGTTTTAATAAAAGCGGAAGTGCGTGTGAATCAGCTTTTCATTAGTCACAATGTTCTTATTCGGTTGCTGAGGAATGGAAAATGCCTGATAAATATTTTCATTTTAAAATTTCGTCTGTTTGAGACGTGAGCTGAGATGGAAATGATAAGTGAGTTCCGAGGCAGCGAAGCGACTAACGCATAGTGACAGCATCAGATGTTCATTGTGTTCTCGTCGTACTGACTGTCGACTCATTGTACACGAGAATTAGAAATGTGGGAGGCTCGCAAAGACGTCAGAAAATGTTGTTTTTCGAGGAAGAGGGGCATCATTTACTTCCGTTGGCCGTAAAAAGTAAAAAGCGTTTAATGATAACAAGTTCACTTAAGTCCCTTGACTGGCATATTTTTATCGGAGCAGAAGATGGCTCAAACTGTCTGATCACAATGTTTCCTATTATAACGACGCATAAGAAGTATTTATGTTAGTGTATCTTGACCTCGTAAAGATAAAGAAAAACATGCTAAAACACCTCCAATATAAAATGTGCGAATTGCCTTCAATCAGTTTCCAAATATTTTGTGTTCAGGCATTTGAAATTGTTGTAAACCTTGGAAAATTCAGTAGTTATTATTATACATCTTATGAGATGACTGACCAATTTTTCTGATTTTAAATTCAAATGAACAGCTACGGCCGGAATTGTAATACACTCTACTAAAGTCTGATTTTTACAGCAGGTGAATTTCAAAAATGAAATCCGAACGTGAGGAAAATTTGCGATAACATTCTGTTTTAAACTGGGTAACATAACACACAAACGTATGGAATTCTTTAGATTGCTTTTGGGCTATCTTGCATGTACCGAGCATTAGTTTTTGAATGGCATAAGAGATTCAAGGAAGGTGTGGAGTCTGTGAGAGATGATGAGATCTGTAGGAGTAGTAAAGAAGTCAGAACACCAGGCCAAATAAAGAATTTCATGGATAAGGACCGTCGTGTGTCTATACAGGCAATAAGTGCACAGTTTGATGTCAGTATGGGAACTGCAGACACAATTATTTGCAAAAAAAACTGCACAGAAGATGTGAAGCGAGGTTGTCCCAAGGGTGCACAGAGAATATAAGAGAGAAAGACGTTGTCAGAACAGCAGGGATATGGTCGAGTTGATCAATTCAGATCCCGCAGTCCAGACCTTGCCCCCTGTGACTTTTGTTGTTGCATAAGCTCAAGGAAAACGTTAGAGGCTGTCGTTATGAAAGAATTAGAGAGGTGAAAGAGGCTGTGACGAGGGTCATTAACATGCTCACACAAGATTTCTTCCATGAGACCTTCCAGAAGTTGGAACGTTGCAGCTGGAGGAGATTACTTCGAAGGGTTTCATGTGTGTATTATCAATAAAAGTGCTCGTACGAAAAAAGAAAACTTATTTAACCTCGTATGCTGCTCATCGCGTTGTAAGGCTTCATCAGTTTTTGCAATATTTAAAATACTGAAGATCGTATCTAGCGGAAATTAAATATTACAGTTAGTGGTGAGAAAGATTATGAGAATTCTGTTTGCGCACTCATCATACCAAGTTAATTCCAGGCAATCATCAATCAGTTATTTCATTCTAATAATTTACCACTTATAAACGTCAAATATCATCGAAAGGTTAATAAGATTGTAAGTTAAATAATTAACAATACTGTGAGAGATTGAAAACAAAGGTTAGAATTGGCAAAATTGAATTTCATAATCGGGACGGATTGAAAACTATTCGTTGATATTAGATTTGATAATCATGTTAAAGATCTTGGGGAAAAAAACTCTGTTCATGTGTGACGTGATCGTCGTGAGGAGGCTAATTGCTCCCCATTGGGGAGGTTGAGACCCCCTGGGACCTGAGGAAGACCGGGTAAATATACTAAGATTGTCTAATTGAATCCCGGCCAATGGCAAATATCAAAATTACTTGAATTAAAAAATATATATATTTCTTTTATTGTTAAAAACAGATATATATTTTATTGTTTAACGGATCGCTGATTGGTCGGTTTGATTGTCGACCCCAACCCCGACCTCACTACAAAAGCTAATAACCGCTCGAAAACATTATATAATCAGTTCTTAATGCTGCAGTATTTTAAGTTATGAATTTATTATATTTTTTACTAGAATATCTTGTCCCTTCCTTTTCAGGTTTTAACAACTAGTCCTTTACTTTTCCATATGAAAGTTTAACCCTATTATATTTCATGCTCGCATTTTTCTACTATCGATGATTTTTTCAAGTTTTCAATAAATTCACTTGTTCTTTGTTTAATTTCGGTCCTGTTGGTTTTCTACCCATAAACTTGCATTTTTCTATTTTATATATATATATATATATATATATATATATATATATATATATATATATATATATATATATATATATAATTTACCCAGTACTTCATATTTCAATAAGAATAGCAAGATAAAAAAAGGAAAGAGAAAATACAAGTAATAAAGTTAAACAGAATTATCTCCCTTACATTATAATTTACCCGGTACTGCATATTTCAATAAAAATATATAAATAAGTGCCCTTTTACGTAAACAAAGAGAGAGTATTATAGCTACAAAATAAAACAAATAAAAAACATAACTGCATAAAAGAATAAGCCCGAATTACCTTCTTAACACACGAACACAGATACATAAAATATAAAACCAAACAAAAAAAAACAAAAAAAGTATAAACAAAAGAACACAAAATAAAAGCATCAACAACAGCATCAAAAAAATATATATATTTAATATTTAATACAAACTAGTATAAAACCTATATATATATGTATATAATAATAATAATAATAATAATAATAATAATAATAATAATAATAATACATTAAAAAGAGATAAAATAAGGCCTTACACTGTTATCTTCTCCCCCCTCACACAATAGGTCACGTTAATCTCCAGTGCGATGCTATTATTGTAAAGAATGAAACAACTTGTCAGCATAATAATAATAAAAATAATAACAATAACAATCATAATAAAAATAATAATAATAATGATAATAATAATAATAATAATAATAATAATAATAATAATAAATTATACAATATTATACAAAATAAAAGAAAAATAATGTATATGTATATATATAACCAAAGCTTACAACAGAAATAATAAAAAAAATAAATAAGTAAAATAAAATTACCCCCAACTGACCCTGACCTTTTTCTGCAGTCCTGCCACATTCTCTTCTGCCATCTTGAATCTACTTTTGTCTTCTATTTTGAAAAAGAGATGTCCCTTTCTCTCGAAATTAATCAAAGTTCCATACCACCCACGGACTTTATATACACCGGACATACCAGCAACTTGGTTATAAATAATTATACATTGAGGTGAAGAATGATAGACGAATATAGGGCTAGGTACTCCTCTACTCAAGCATACCCGTCTACATTTGTTTGTTTTTCAATTCTTTACTTTCATGATTCCGGTCTTTCTACGCATTGTTTTTGTCTTTAAAAAAAATTTATATATTTCTTTACCAACAATGCTTCAAGCAAACTACTACCTACTCTTATACCTTGGTCTTAGCCAGACAGAGTTTGCACTTACCAAGAGTATATTTCGGATATCGGAGAAACATGCCAGAAACAACAGCCAGATACATTTCCTAAAAAGATGCTGTAAAAACAACGTTATCCCCAACACGATTAAACATATACATCTTCCAGTATGTTTCCAACACTGAACACTCGAGACATCAAGACAGTTTATATACGACCTCTGCCTTAAAAAGATTCTCCAGCTCCTTCATAGCAAAGTACACCGACATATTAAGTCAATCACTACTATCAGAATTTCTCTCAACTCTTCCGCCTCTACTGAACGATCACTGCAGAACATAAATGCAGCTATCGACATGGATATGTAGACCAAACTCCTCAAACAGAAATTCACATGGCTGCAACGGAAATCCTCGCAACCACATCCCAACACTCACAAAGGTAACACTCAGGAACCAAACTCAGACAACCCACCTACACACCACACTGACCTTACTGATACCCTCTCGACAACGGAGAGTGACCTTTTGTCCCTCGGTGTCAAGTTCATCACCACACAGAGAATTACGGACAAAGTAAGACTAAACATAGAAACCCAATTTTGTAGAACCGCATATCATCTTAAATGACTATCTGCTCTAGCCTCATCCAATGACACCAGCCACAACCATCTGGATAATTCTAACACCGCATTTCCTGTATTTCAGCTTGATCGCCTTTTAACCACCCCCTTGACATTAAACTTACAAGACTTAAACACAAGATTTTCGCCATACTTAAACAAGAACAGCCGCGCATCATACTCAACTTGTCAACAGCCCAACGCCTGACTCTGGAGCGCCACAAGCAAAAACAATCTCATCTACCTACCCTCTAACAAAGGTAAAGAATTTTGTGTCATCTCCCAAGACTCTTATCTCCCTCGCCCGACCACCTTAGCAACACCAACCTCTACACCCCAGCCAGCAATATCACTGTCACCCAAATAGAGAGCACTATCAATAGAACCTGGTCACATATTTTCTCCCACAGAAATATCCCAAAACTATGTAGACTAAACTTTACTACCAAAAACAGAAAACTCCCCACCTTTTACCACCTCATAAAAACTCACAAAAATAATCCACACACACAAATCAGACCCATAGTTTCCAGCGTCAACAGTCCCCTCTATAAGATCTCGTGGCTCCTCTCTAGACTACTTAAACCCCTACTCTCTACCTTCCCAGCCCATGTCAACAGCTCTGACCAAGTCATAGACAGGCTTAACAAGTTACCTTCCCAACAATTGAGGCTTAACAGATATTCCTTCAGCCTGGACGTCGTCTTCCCGTACACTTCCATCCCGGCACACCCTGCCATCAACCTCATTTCTGACCTCACATCCTTCAATAACTTACACTGTTTCATCAATTATAGAATCGCCTCTGCTTTCCGCAGAGCCATACACCACGAGAAGCTAGACACACCGGCACCACCTTAAGACAGCACCTAACCCGGAAACACCCACCATATACACCCGACGCTTGCTCCCTATCTAACTGTCCCATCAAAGATACAGGCATATGTTTGCGCACCCACGTGGTCTATGACATGCAATGCACTAAATGCAACAAATCATACATAGGGAGCACCACTAGACCACTACACCAACGCATTAAAGAACATATAGACACCAGAATCTCCTCATTTTACAAACATATGTGCAACAGCACAAAACGTAATATCCGCGTTTATATCCTTGCCTCAGTCAGAAACGTTGGAAACTTTAGAATTGCTGAAGCACTCCTTATCTCGAAACACAAACCTTCCTTTAATTACAGGCTAGAACGGAGCTCTCCTTTTATCCTCTGACCCCCCCCCCCCATTAAAAGCTAACCAGAGAAACGACAATACACAAATTCCAATAATAAAAACATATATATGGATACTAAAAAATTATATGAATATTAAAAAAATTATATATATATATATATATATATGTTACATGATAAGGGCTGTCCCCTTTTCATGTAAGTAAAAAAAATACGGAATTAGTTCAATGTAAAAATGAAATAGGATAGTCAAGGATTCAAACTTGCGATAAATACAGAATGTTATTGAAAATAAGGAATGTGGAATTGCCATTGTTTAGCTCACACAAAATAGTTAGATGTCTGTTTATTGGAAAAGTAATGTAATGATGAATTTTGTTTCTGTTATAAAAATGAAACTTAACATAAGGAATTTAAAAACAGACAATGGAAAATGTTATTTGTAAAGTGGGTTACGAAAATTAGGTTAGAGGGTCAGCTTTGTAAGAAATATGTGAATAACAATGCATGTTTAAGCACGGAGGCATGTCATGCCATGTGATCTGAGAGGCACGTGCTGGTCACGCAATGACTTCATGAGTCATGAATTTAGTTAGATAAGTGAGAATCAAGATCAGTCAGGGAGAAGAAGCGAGAGGAGTAAGATCATAGGAGCTAAGAGGTTCAGACCGATTCCCGGTTAGAGTCAAGGCTCCCTCTGGAAGCGGGAGGTTTTAGAAATAACCATGTAACAACTTTGGATCCCTGAAATACAGACTCATTTCTGACCGGCCGAAGAATAAATGATCATCATGTTTTTCATAACTGCCGTCTTCTGTGTTCATCATTACAGCGCGAAAGGTAACGTGTTTATATTATATGTGCAACTGTCAAAACGTAAATGTCAAACGCACCCTCGGTCTATCTATCAAGATATTAAAAAATTTCTTCTAGTTGAATTACAGGCTTGGTATTCTTGTAGTAACATGTACACTGTCTATTATATATATACAGAAATGTATCTCTCTTTATATATACCCTGTTTATGTCTCATGTTCCGTTCTATATCCTCTGGGATCCTCCGACCACTCAGTTTTATCAGTTAAGATAAAAACGCAAATGTAATAAGTCTTCAAACGTACATCTCCACCGTACTGTATATCGATATTCTATGGCTGACTAAGATAGATTCTGTACATTTATATCTGATCTACCTCTGCATTCCATGTTTAAAAAGGATGTGTCCTCTATAGTATCAGACCTGACCGAATGGTTAATTGTAGGTATAGACCGATTCATACCATTCAAAAAATTCCAACAAAAACCTAACAGCCAGCCATGGTTCTCTCCAGAATGTGATGTTGCCATCGCTCACAAAAATGACTTTTTCCATAGCTACCAACGTAATAGATGTACTGAGACTAAAGCTGCTTTCAGGACTGCCAGCAACCACTGTAAAAGAGTAATAAAACTCAAGAGAGCTATATGCTTAGTCCATTAAATCCAAAGTAGTTGAGCAGCGGCTTGGTTCCCACCAGTTTTGGCAAATAGCAAACAGGATCCTGAACAGAAGCGTGTGCTCTATCCCAACCATCATCAATGGATCTGAGGTCATTCGTCAGCATAAGACAGGGCCAAACTATTTGCAAAGAACTTTGCAGCTAATTCTACTCTATGCGACGAAGGCCATCAACTCCCCGTATTTCCTCCTATAACAGACAACACGATATGCAACATACAAATATCTGTGCGTGAGGTCGCCAAGCTAATCAAGAACCTTGATTCCAGTAATGCTACTGGCCCTGACGGCATTCCAATTATAGTGTTGAAAAAGCTTCAACCAGAACTTGCCCCTATACTTACAAAACTGTTTAAGCGTTGCCTTAAGGAGAAGTGCTTCCCAACACACTGGAAAACAACATCAGTATGCCCTGTATTTAAGAATTCAGGTGATAAGTCCTCTCCCTCTCAGTACAGACCAATAAGTCTCCTGTGTGACATGTGTAAGCTGCTGGAATTCATATTAAATAGAAAAGTAGTCAACCACCTCGCGGATGTGCTAACGGTTATATCTCATAGGATTAGTGAATCTCTTGACAAAGGCTTCCTTTCTAGCGTAATTGCTTTTGATATACCAAAGGCCTTCGATAAGGTATGGCATAAAGGCCCACTTCACAAGATTTCCAGCTACGGTATAACTAGAAATGTTTTCTCAATTATTAAATCATTTTCTCTGATAGGCTCATAAGAGTAGTGGTTGATGGGCAGAAGTATTAATGCTGGAAACCTTCGGGGGTCCATCCTGGGCCCAACTCTCTTCCTGATCTACATCAATGATCTCCCTAAACACATATTTAAATCATTCGTAGACATCTATGCTGATAACACGACTATCTATGGCAACACATCAAAAGCCGTAAATGACAAGGTTCTCTTTGATTCTCTCTCCTCTGATCTTGAACGCGTAGTACAGTGGGGGAAGAGGTGGCTGGTTACTTTTAATGTATCTAAAACCAAGCTCCTATTCTTTACATCATCAACACTCTGATCTCCATCTGGCATCAATTGAAATGGATGGCTCTCGTCTTGGAGAGGCTCCATGTTTTGACAAGCTTCTGGGTTGGACCTTTACTCCTGATTTGAAATGGAACATGTACATCAAGTCTGTTGCCAAGGTCGCTGGGAAAATTGTGGGATCCTTCTACCGCTCCAGAAGATATCTCACTACTGATGCAATTCTCTATCTGTATGAAAGCCAAGTACGTCCAAGGATGGAGTACTGCTGCCACATCTGGGCAGAAGCTGCTAAAAACAGCCTATTCTGCCTTGACAGAGTACAAAGTAGACTTATTGGCTTGGTGGGGGTGTCCTTTTCTCTTCCTTGAAACCTCTCTCCCACAGAAGAGACGTTGCGAGCCTGTCTTTGTTTTATCATAACTTCCATGGCAAGGTCTCGTCTGAGCTCCAATCTCTGGTCCCCCCTCGCCAAACTTTCACGATGAACACCCGTCTAGCTGAAACGACTGTCAATAATTTCCCCCACTCTTCATATGTGCCTAAATCAAAACGAAGATTCCATGAATAAAGCTTCTTTCTTAGAAAAGCACGCCTGTGGAACTCTGTTCTGTTTGCCTGTTTCCCACCTGACTACAACTTGGATGTCTTCAAGTTCGACATAAATAAATTCCTGAGGACCCCCCCTTAAGTAAGACACTCTATCAAATCTCCAATACTAATGATTACTACGATACTATCCCATTGATTAGTGTACACGCAATAAACCTTATCCCTGAGTTGCTTCCGGGCCTTGATAAGTGGTGAGCACCATGTAATAAAAAAATGTTGAAATTGGTGTTTTTTGATTGGCACCATTTTGTGCACCAAAAAAAATCCGTCGTTCTTTTTCTATCCACTGACGCGTATCGAAAATAACTCCGAGTGAGCAAAGCAATCTTTTCTTCCCTTTTCCTGTTTTTTTTTTCTTCACAAAATTACAGTTACGTTCCGTTACTCTCACAAAAAAAACTGTCCTCATATGCAAAATTTTAATAGCGACATATTTGCATATCTCTCTTTTCTTTGTACTGGACAAGCTCTCCGAAGATGTTGTGCTGTCGGAATCTTCTGACGAGAGTAAACGGTATCGGAATCGCACGTCCTTCACGTGTAGTGGCATCCTATCGACCAAGAGGATTATGGACTGATTATCTCGGTTACCCGCCCGTGGTAATATCTCGTAGTACAATTATTTTCTGGAGCCTTTACCCACACAGTCTCCAATTTAGTATGGACTATGCTCGAGGCTGCTACTTGTCGCATAACATCGATTCTTTTTACCCAGATCTCGTACCGGTATATGGCATTGGCTGAGGTCAAAGACGACTCGTCCTCTTTTGGAGTCACGTTGTACCAGTAAACCGCCTCTGGTACTGAGCAGTGCAATCTAGCTGCGATCCGTTTTACAATGCGATAGCATCGGTCTGCTATGCTGTTCCTATGCACAGCGAAATCTCAAGTTCATGCCCCATCCATCGGCAAGCATCTTGAATTATTTGCTGCGGAAAGATGTCATTGTTTGTCAGTAGTTCGCGAGATGGGCCACGTAAAAATAGACCACTTTCAGCTGGCGAATTATAGTTGCCGAGTCCTGCTGTGCTAATTGAAAACACTGAAAAGCGCGACGGCCCACAATCAATGATAGTTAGGAAATGGTAAGCACTGTAGTGTATAATGTCTATTCCCAATCGTTGCCAATCACTGCTTACCTCTACCTTTCCTGTCTTCCAGTGAACCGGTGCTGGATCAATAGATTGGCATTCAACGCACGTTGTATTGCCAATCTAACTGCTGCTTTTGTTGTTGCAAGGCAAACTCTCCGGGCGAAATACATGGTGCGCCGTACTCCTGGATGTCCACTGTTCCTGTGAATGGACATGATCTGGGTCGGGTCCTACTCAGCGATCTGCATTGCATCGACCAGCGGCTCGGGTCCTGCATCCTTCTCCATAGCATTGAACCATTGTTGTGGTACGCGTGTCAATTGATCGGCCATGTTGTAAATTGATGCAACCAATATCATGTTTACTGAGAGCACATATTCCCTCATTAATTCTTTGAGTGTACCTGCTCGCTAACCGATTTCACCATGGTTAACTTCCTGTAGGCTGTGACCGCACCATCCGTGAATCCCTCTTTTAATCGAGTCTCTATCTTCTCTTCTTCCAGGTGGTCAATCTCGCTCATTTCTAAGTAAAGGCCCAATGCACCCCCTCCAGATACAATGGGAAAAGCTTGTCACATTATCTATCTTTTGGAGTTTCGCGACCAACCTTAACCTTTTTAGCCATGCTACTATATCTCCCTCTCGAGTAGGTTGCTTCACCATGTTGCTGCTTCGTATTCTCGTCATGACAACGGCCGAAATAGCTTGAAGTGTTGAAATTGATGTTTGTGGACAAAAAAAAATCCGTCGTTCTTTTTCTTCCCTCTGACGCGTACAAAAAATAAATTAGAGCCAATAAAGCAATCTTCTCTTTCCTTTCTTTTTCTTCTTCTTCTTCTTCTTCTTCTTCTCCACAAAATCACAATTATGTTCCGTCGCTTTCGCAAAAAAAAAAGTTCTCATATGCAGTCACTTTTAATTGAGACAATATCACAATTTGCATATCTCTCTTTTCATTGTAATGGACGAATTCCGGGTTCGAATAACAGTGATTCTTGTGCGCATTCTATTTTTGTCAAACGGAATGTTATCACAGACATGTTTGTCATATATTTATATATACTAGCAGGCCGCTTGTCGTTTCCCGGTCGTAAAATACGCATAAATAATTTAATTAATGCAGATTTATTACTCATTACAAACAGAAATACCATAGGTAATAAGCGTAAAAATTCTTTCAAAAGTTAAGTAATAAAAACGGAAAGAAACGTGGATATGTTTTTTTAGTTCACTTCTTGTCAGCAAAAACCAAATACTCGTTCTGACATGGAAACCAAAAGGCAAAAAACAAACAAGTATAATGACCATTAGGCCAACTTGACACTGTTTTTAAAAAGGTTTTTCAAACCTACTTATCCTTAACATAAAGAATTTGAAATATAAACGATTCACGCATGCGCATTTGTGAAATAGTTATCAAACAGATAAAAATCCAGTAACCTACCACGTGACAATTTTTCAATTTGGACTCCTTAGCAGCCATTTTTATCCGGATGAAAACGATTAAAACGTTTCCACATGTATGAATACCCTGTATACCAAATTTCAACTCCGTAGATCAAAAATTCGTTGAGTATGTAGGTTGAGAATTGTCCTAACACACATGAAATCTCACTTTTATATATATATATATATATATATATATATATATATATATATATATATATATATATATATATATATATATATATATATATACAGTGATGATCATATTTATTGGCACGGTAAAATAAAAGTTAAATTTTGTCTAATAAATTCTAAAATAGGGATTAAATTAAAGAAAATAACAAAGTATATTATGTATTTTTAACTGGCCTTTCCGATGCAGCAATCGGATTTTAGAAAAAATAAATAACAAAGGAACAACAAACATAATTGCAAAAAACCCTTGTTCAAAATTATTGGCACGGCTTTGTTTTTCTTTTAGTATCAGTATAATATCAATCAATTTCCGGTTTACGTGCTTTCTGAACTTTTTTATAGCCATATTATGCTTGTTTAACGCTAATTCAGTGAATAATTTTTTTCAGATAATTTTTAGATAGCGATTTATTTAAACTATTATAAGTGACTAAATTATAATTTTCAATCGCCATGGTTAAAACTAAGGAACACAGCGAAGACGTCAGGAAGCTTGTTGTAGCATGCCATACCAATGGGGAGGGCTATGATAAGATTTCAAAGAAGCTAAACCTTCCCAAATCCACTGTTAGAGCCATAATAAACAAGTTCAAATCGCAAGGCCACGTTATGAGTTTAGAGGGTAGAGGGAGAAAAAGGATTCTTTCCCCAAGAGATGAACGGAAAATTGTTCGACAAGTAAAACAAAACCCAAGGATCTCTGTTGGGGAGATTGTTGATGAACAGAGCACCTCTGGAGTGAATGTATCTCGACATACAGTTGCTAGAGTTTTGAAGAGAGCTGGTTTAAAAGCATGTCGTCCGAGAAAGACTCCCTTATTGAAGCCTATGCACCTGAAAGCAAGGCTAGCCTTTGCAAAACGTCATATTGATAAAGATGTTGCATTCTGGAAACGTGTTCTATGGACTGACGAAACGAAAATAGAGTTATTTGGCCATAATAAAGTGTCTTATATTTACAGAAAATCTGGCGAAGCTTTCCTGCCTAAGAACACCATACCCACAGTGAAGCACGGTGGAGGCAGTTTGATGTTTTGGGGATCCTTTGCTGCCTCTGGACCAGGGCGACTTGTTAAGGTCACAGGTAGCATAAAAAAGGAAGATTATGTTAAAATATTGGATGAAAACCTGAAAGACTCTGCTAAAGAGCTCTCACTTGGTCGTCGTTGGTGGTTCATGCAAGATAATGACCCAAAGCATTCGGCTAAATTGACTAAGAAATGGCTTGAGGACAATCATATTAATGTTTTGGAGTGGCCATCACAAAGCCCAGACCTTAATCCAATTGAAAATTTATGGAGAACATTAAAATTGAGGGTAATGCAAAGGAAGCCTAAGAATCTTATTCAATTGGAGGATTATTGTCAGGAAGAGTGGGCTAAAATTACTACTGAAGAGTGCAACAACATGGTTGTAAACTATGAAAAGCGACTGAGGAAGGTAATCAAGGCCAAAGGCAATACAATTGATTATTAAATAAATCGTGTCAATAATTTTGAACAAGGGTTTTTTTGCAATTATGTTTGTTGTTCCTTTGTTATTTATTTTTTCTAAAATCCGATTGCTGCATCGGAAAGGCCAGTTAAAAATACATAATATACTTTGTTATTTTCTTTAATTAAATCCCTTTTTTAGAATTTATTAGACAAAATTTAACTTTTATTTTACCGTGCCAATAAATATGATCATCACTGTATATATATATATATAAATTTCTCAGATCTTATATTTCCTTTCTTTTGGAAATAGAGTACGAATATGAATATCTCCAGTATCAAATAATCCGTATATACTGCGAAATTGACTTTATGTATAAAAACCAAACAGGAGGATATATAACATATGAAAAATATTCGGAATCAAGTCTCCCTTTGCTGATATTTCAGGTAATTTAAAACCATAGTCTTCCCTCCAGCAAACCAAGAGGGACAAATATCAAATAGCCCTCTACACAATTCAGGTAATTATCTTTCCAACAAACTTTCATTTGTTAAATTTTGATTGATAGTCGCTGAGATTTGGAACTTATACAATTGCAAATTGTGTCTGTATATATATATATATATATATATATATATATATATATATATATATATATATATATATATATATATGTCGCCTGATGGAGTCCCTAGTTCAAGTAACTAACTTACGTAAACATGCTCATGAATGTTTAGCAATATATTATTGCTTATGTAAGTACAAATAGAAAAAACATATATATATATATATATATATATATATATATATATATAGTCATCCACATAAAGTACTGTTTCGCTATATCACACATATCTATATATGTGTGTGTGTGTGCATGCGTGTGTGTGTGTGCATGCGTGTGTGTGTGTGTGTGTGTGGGTGTGTGTGTGTGTGTGTGTGTGTGTGTGTGTGTGTGTGTGTGTGTGTGTGTGTTTCCCCAAAACCTCTGGCTTTCGTTGAGAGCAGAGAAAAACCTACTGCTATGGTTTCAAATGATATGAAATAACAGCAAGGAAAGACTTTATTTCAAATATTTCTCATATGTTATATCTCCCCTAACCCTAATCCTAACCCTCTTTTGAAAATATGGTACGATTATGAATATCTCAGGTATCAAATAATCTTTATACATTGTGAAATTTACTTATGTATAAGCCGAAAGTGGGAAGATATAACATATGAGAAAAAATTAGAGTCGAGTCTGTCCTGTCGGTTTTTTCAGATCATTTAAAACCATAGCAGCAAGTTTTAGTCTCCCCTCAATCAAAGCCAGAGGTTTGGGGAAATATAAGATATTTTGTAATTCATATAGAAAAACAAATGACTATGATTTAAACATTGGTAAAGATGCAGTATCTTTCCACCCACAAAATATCCTTTAAAATTACTATTGAAGGTTTTCAAGGGTGCTGAAATAAGACTAAAAATTCCAGAAAACGAGGAGTTTCCAAGATATGAAGAAATTATAGTTTATATAGTGGGGGATAAATTTTCTATATTAATTTAACATTAAATGAACACCCACTTTATAGCAACCTTTTTTCTTGGAAGGGGGTTCTGTTATTTTTTTAGGGGTAATGTTTATTTGGTAACTGGGACCTGGCAGACCAACACAAAACCTACTTTAAAACCCTTGTTTTCTATAGGTTTGTTATGTTGTTGTGGAACACGAGAAATTATCTCTTATTTATCCGTCCGCCGATTAATCTATATATCTATGTGTATCTATCGATCTAGCTATCTATCTATTTCGATCTAGCTATGTAATTGGCGAAGTAAACAAGAGATAAGATGTGAAGCTATATTTTGATAAAAGTTGTCAAAACATATTGTGTAAAATGAAAAAGTTTCACCGGAATCTCTAAAAATAGCTGACTGGGAAGACGTGTTTGTTGTCACGTGTTCAAGTTGACTGGACATAGTGTCAAGTTGAAATTTGGACATTAAGAAGAGCGGATGGGTTAACGGTTGTCCCCCTCTTAGGAGGAAGCTTACGTGTCTCAAAATTGGAGACTAGAATTAACCACCCAAGCAAAGACACTAACTTGTCATTCTTCTGCGATCGACACTTGGAAAGTAAGATAAACCAACAATCGTTTTGGAGTGAAATACATTCGTTCAAACGGGTTCCAGCTTCCCTCCAAGAACAAATGAATTCCATGTGGACCACAAGACTAACGACGCAGTTGAAAAGTTGACAAGGCGTGTCGAAATACATGTATGTGTTGACGTTATGTCTGACAAACGCACGCAACACACTTAGACGATCACGAAGCGTAAAAAGAATGTAACACGATAACTTAGGGTTAAATAATGAAGAAACCACTATATAGACATTTAGTAACACGACACACCCACATAATCACACGTATATATTAACGCCACACCACAACGTAACAGATTTTAAGGTGTGCTGAAAACGAATATCGCATTTAAATTTCCACAAATAAATATTTTCTGGGCATTAAGCAATGTAATTATTTATGCTATAAGTAGTGACTATATCTATCTATCTATATCTATATCTATCTATCTATCTATATATATATATATATATATATATATATATATATATATATATATAGTGCCTCGCAAAAGTTTACAATACACATTTGAAACTGTCCGTTTTTGCATTTCTAGCTTCCAAATGCCAATGAAACTTTTTGTAAACATAGAAAATGTATTGAAACTTAGATAGGAACAGTGGAAAAAATAAAAACTAATAATTTAACAACACGCGAAAAGAAAACTCTTAATTAGCAACGCAAAAGTTGACATCACATTTACAAAATAATATCTAGTATTTTGTAGCATAACCATTATTGTTGATTACAGCATGCAGACGTTTGGAGTAATCTCCTACGAACTCTGTTAATGTGTCTTGTTTTATTTTATTCCATTCTTCCACACAAATTTTCTCCAATTCTCGCAGATTTCATCGTTCTTTTCTATGCACCCGTAATTTAAATTCTCCATAGGGTTGAGATCGGGAGATTGACTAGGCTACTTTAAAACATTCACTTTATTTGAATTAAACGAATTCTTTGTGAATTTCGCAGTGTTTTTTTGGATCGTTTTCTTGTTGAAAGATCCAGTCTAATTTCAATTTGAGCATCTTCACACCTTTCTTTAAGGTTTTTCTCCAAGATACTCCTATGAAGTGCTCCATTTATTTTTCCTTTTATTATTTCCACTTTTCCTACAACTCCTGCACTAAGACAACTCCTAATAATAATGGATCGTCCTCCAAATTTTACTGTTGGGATGGTGTTTTTTGACTGGTATTCAGTACCTTTTTTTTCTCCAAACTTTCGCTGTTTTTGGAGTGGCAAACAAGTCAGTTTTGGTCTCATCTGATGATGCGAAAACTTAAGAGGCTTGCTTGCATATTCATTTGCAAAATCAAGCCTAGCAAGAACATGCTTTGGCTTAAGAAGGGGAGTTTTCCTTGCTGATCTAGAGAAGATGTCTTTAACGTGAAGGGTTCTACTGATTGTATTTTGCTAGCTTTAATATTACTGTTTTCTAAGTCCTTATGCAGCTCTCCAAGAGCAATTCAAGGCGAATTCATAACCTTCCTAGTTAATAACCTTTCAGCATGTTTGGTTATTTTTCGAGGACAACCTGATCTGGCCAAAGGGAGGGTTGATTTGTGAGAGTTCCAGTTCCGAATTATTATCCCAATAGAATTCAATGGAACCATAAACTGTTTGGATATTGTTCTAAATCCCAATCCACTTTGATGAAGACTTACAATTCCTTTTCTGAGCTGTTGATGAATCTGTTTATTCTTTCCCATGATGTAGTTGCTTACAATACGGTTATTAGATAAAGAATGACGCAATACTTTTACTAATTGCTTACTTCGAAGTCTATTTATTGTGGGGCTCAGTTGGATCCACAAGAACGATACGGGAAAACATGTAGTAGGTGGTTTATAAGTGTATTAAGGAAAGGTACAAGGATATAGAGAAAGATAAAGACAATAGTAGTAGTTGTAGGTATCAGTAAGATGCCGCTCCCTGAGGTAAAATATCCGTTTAGATCTCGCTCCATCGTACCAGCTGATTATATAGGATCTGGACGAGTCCATTATGGGTTGATATCCAGTCTCACAACACTATTGCATATTCCTGAACATTCTAGCAGCTTCTAAGCATTTTACCATGATAAACCGTCCTAAAATTATTGAGAAATCTAATGAATTTGATATGTGTTGTAAACTTTTGCGTTGCTAATTATTGAATTTTTTCTTCGCGTTGTGTTAAATTGTTATTTTTTTTATTTTTCCCGCTGTTCCTATCTTGGTTTCTATGTTTATAAAAAGTTCCATTGCCATTTGGAAGCTAGAAATACAAAAACTGACAGTTTCAAATGTATATTGTAAACTTCTGAGGGGCAATATATATATATATATATATATATATATATGTGTGTGTGTGTGTTTATTTGTTTTTGTTAGCGATACTTTCTTGAATGAATTCAAGTATTTACACGAAAGTGCATTTTTATCTAAATGCGTGTGGGAATAATTTTTCCTTTGACCAATTTGGTACACCCTAAATGGGGAGCGGCATATATATTATTTTTAAAATATAATTATCCACTGACACGTGTTTCGTCGTCCACGACTCATCAGAATATATTTTAAAAATAGTATATATATATATATATATATATATATATATATATATATATATATATATATATATATATATATATAAAGCTGAACGTCTGTATGTGTGTCTGGTCACGAATAGCCTCCTATATGGTTGATTATTATAGAAAACTAATCTCATATAATGATAGAAGATATATCGAGACACAGAAATAGGTATATTTGATCTGGCATAATGAGGATTCATTAAAATTGTGGGGTCTGCGTACGCGCCTAGTCCACAAAGTATGGAAATAAAAAAATTAAAAATTAAAAAAAAAAAACTTTTACAAGTGTTTTTGATATAGATGTACATAATAATACTTTGATAAGTATGTTTTAACTTTAATAGGGATGGTATAATAAAATTGTGGTGTCTGCGTTCGCGCCTGGCCTCAATAGAATGGAAATAGGACAAACTTTAATAAAGACTTTTCATATCTATCTACGTAAGTATACTTTGATAATTATGTTTCAGTTTGAAGAAATATGGTATAATAAAATTATGGGGTGTTCGTTCGCGCCTGGTCTTCATTAAATGGAAATATGTCACAAAGTTTAACAATGTTTTTTAATATAGATCCACAGAATATTGTGATAAGTGTTTCAGTGTGAACAGGTATGGTATAATAAATTATGGGGTTTATCTATTTTATTTTTACTTTCATCATATTTTGCTTTGGTTGTGATACCCCCAAATTCGAAGCTATCTCTTTACAACCCTTCCTTTTCATAACCTATCATACTTTAATAAATCAGAGTCCATTTTCTGTAGGTTGTTTTTGAACCCAGTCAACGACGGGTACTTTTGCTAGTATATATATATATATATATATATATATATATATATATATATATATATATATATATATATATAATCATTTACTATTTAGCCTTTTGGCCAAGATCAAAGTGTAGTATCTGTCTTCAGTTGCTGCACTTCCATTTCTTGTTCTCTTTCGGTGGAGGTGCAGTCCTTCACGACTGAGACATTTTTTTTTTTTTTTACATTTTCTCCACGTTCACAAACAACCCTGGTGTCTAACTCTGTGGGGAGGCATAGTAAATAGGTACTATAATAATTAAATACCTACAGACAGTAGTGTTTAATCCTTTCGGGAATCATCAGTGCAGGGTGTCACGATTAACATCGATTATATATATATATATATATATATATATATATATATATATATATATATATATATATATATATATTATGTATATATTTTCAGTATATACTTCAGCATGGTTATGTAAATAGAGCTATTTGCTATTTAGTAGGTTTTGAAAATATATATGACAATTTAGCTACAAATTATTTTCTTCGGTTATATATATATATATATATATATATATATATATATATATATATATATATATATATATATATATATACGTTTTATTTTTTATTACCGTATCTTTCTGTTAAGTTACATTATTGTTTCAGCTACTCGGCCGTTTTTTTTTTTTTGGCGTCTGTAGCTTCCTCAGACTTTTTCAGGTTTCTTTTTGAGGAAGCTACAGACGGACAAAAAACGGCCGAGTAGCTGAAACAATAATGTAACTTAACAGAAAACAATAATGTAACTTAACAGAAAGCTGAAAAAGTCTGAGGAAACAATAATGTAACTTAACAAAAAGATACGGTAATAAGAAATAAAACGCATATCTGCTCTACAACAGTATTGAGCACTTTCTTCAGTTTTTATTAATTACCATTTCCACTATATATATATATATATATATATATATATATATATATATATATATATATATATATATATATATATATAACATGTATATATATTTACATTTTCACCCCAAACAAGGCACATTGCCACTTTGTTGTAAGGGGCTACTATCCGGGACATAAGCATCAGGGGTATTGTGTAGGAAGTTGGGCAGCAAGATGTCGGTTCACGTTGCACTTGAACTTCTGTATGTCAGTACAGTCGGGGAAGCAGGGACCTGGAAGGGAATTCCAAAGTCTAGCTGTTCTGAGGAAGAAACTACTGGAGTAGAAGGCTCTCTTACATCTAGGGATCTCTACTGTGAAGGCTGGGATTTAGTTGCTTGTCGGGTTTGTCGGGGGTATTTACGTCGAGGGGGCACAAGTGCTTGCAGTTTGTCAGATCATTCACCGTTAAAGAACTTGTGGAACAGGAAGAGGGATGCAACATTTCGTCGATGTGACAGAGTTTAGCTGACAGTTCAGGACCTATAAATTGTCGACTCTCTTTTAAACCTTGTCTAGGAGCGAGAGACTAGTGGCAGATGCACCAGCCCATATGACAACACTACTCCATGCATGGGCGAATGGTGGTCTTATAGATGTATAGGATACTTTAAGGCGTTAATAGCTTTCTAGCACGGTAAAGAGAACCCACCTTCTTCGCAGTGGTCCTGGCAATGTTCTCAATGTAATTGTTCCAACTCATGTTTCCTGTGAACGTTAGGCTGAGGAGTTTAAAAGATGTACTTTCAGATAAAGAGTCTTTGGCCATTTCTATTGGCGGTAGGGAGGGTTTCTTGTAATTATTGAAGGAAACAAGTTTAGTCTTGGCAGCATTGAAGGTGACCATCCATTTTTGTCCCCAATCCACTACGGATCGGAGGTCTTCCTCTAGTGTTTCTGCCATTTCTTTAGATATATGTTCATTTGTTTTCCTGTCATGTCTGTTATAGAGTGTGCTGTCGTCAGCATACATACCCATCTCACAGACAATTTTGTCAGGGAGGTCATTTATGAATATTAGGAATAACAGAGGTCCAAGTATAGACCCCTGAGGCACTCCCGCATTTATATCATATTGTTTAGATGTACGACCGTCAAGGACAACCTGGATTTTTCTCTTATCTAAGGAGGATCTAATTATGTTATGCATTATTCCAGTGATGTCGTATGATCTGATTTTCTTGAGAAGACCCTCATGCTATACCCTGTAAAAAGCCTTAGATATATCTAGAGCTATTCTCTACCCTCCCCGCTTTGTCCAGTGACTGGTATATACGTTCTGAGATTACAGTTAGGATGTCTGCTGTGGAATGGACTTGTCTAAATCCATATTGTTGGTCAGTCAGAAGTTTAGCATCTGTAAGGTGATGGACTAGAGCTTGGTTAATTATTGTCTCAAATATTTTGGCGAAATGTGGGAGGAGGCTAATGGGGCGATAATTTACTGGATCAATTCTTTCGCCAGAATTCTTGAAAACTGGCACTACAGAAGCAATTTTCCAGCAGGCAGGAAAGCGAGATTCATTAAGGCATTTGTTGTAAAGTTTGGAGAGAACTGGAGCTACTTCGGCGGCGCACTTTTTTAATAGCACAGCTGGGATGAGATCAGGTCAACATGCTTTTGCAGTGTCAAGCTTTCTTATGATATCATGCACCTGAGAAACGGTGATTTTCAGATCGTCTAGTGTGGCGTCTGTCTGCAAAGGAAAGTTAGGGAGGGAGTGGTTAGCAGAGTCCAGTGTGGAGTTGGAGGCAAACCCTCTGGCAAGCATATTAGCCTTCTCAGTTGCTGAGCAAACAACCTCATGATTGTTGGATAGTGGGGGAATAGTTGATTGCCCATTATTTACTACACTGTTGTTGATTTTCCAGAATCTCGGGTTCCTAATTTCTGTGCTTCTATGCGTTTTTGTGTGGTTTCTTTCTTAGCTGTTGCTATTTCTTTCTTACAGATATTTCTGGCTTCTATGTACTTCTGTCTGTTTGAACTGGACTTATGTCGGTTGAATCTGCGGTACGCATGCTGCCTTTGTGCTATGGCAGCTGCACAATTTGAAGTGAACCATTGGGGAGAGTGAGGTTTGCTATAGAATTTGCGTGTGGGAACATGTGCTTCAATTGCAGTTTTGAACCATTCAGTGGTCTCATTTGCGCAATGTTCAGCAGGAAGTGAAAAGATATTTTGCCATGGAGCGTCCCTGATGAGGTCCCTGATGACTTCCCAGTCAGCCTTTTTATAATATCCTGTTGTTTCGAGCAGTGGCTCTTCAGTTTTTTCTCAAGAGTTTATAGCGATTTCAACCATTACCACTGCATGATCGGCGTTCACAAGGGGGCTGTGGGCATTCGTTACACAGTCATCGGGAATTGTGGTCAGAAACAGATCTAGAAGCGATGCGTGTTGTTCTTGCTAGTCTGGGAAACGGGTTGGAAACGTAACCATATGTGATAGGGAATAAGATATAGAGAAGTTATGTGTTGTGATACCAGCTGCGTCTGTGTAAGTAGAAAATCCAAGTCAGTTGCTGTGGTGGACATTGAAGTCACCAAATACATGCACTTGTGCGCTAGTGTCGAGGGAAAGTGCTGTATCTATGCTGTCAGATACTTTGTTTATTAGGGTACAGTCCTGGGTCGAGGGACAGCGGTAGAGAAATAAAAGTAGCTAATGTTGTGTTGCATGTTAAGTCTAAAGCACATAAAAGTTGATCGCCCGATTCTAGTTTAGTTTCTCCAGTCAAGGGGAAGGTGTTTCGAATGTAGACTCAAAGCCCATGCATATGTCTGTCAGAGTCCTTACGGCAGAGTGGGAGGTATCCGGGCATGTTAAAGTAGTTAGAGAGGATGGAGGAGTGTAGGTTAGTCTCACTTAGTGCTAAGATATCCGGGGTGTTTGTTAGGAGAAATGCTTCAACATCATTTAAATTAGTTCTAAGCCCACGGATGTTCGTAAATGCGAGCCTCAAGGGAGGAGGAAATTTGGTTTTGTTTGTTTTGTCCTGGTTATATATATATATATATATATATATATATATATATATATATATATATACATATATATATATATATATATATATATATGTATGTATATATATAAAGTGAACTTTGTGTGTGAGTGAGTTCCCTATGGAGGCGAAAACAGCTGGGTCCCTTTTTATGAAATTTCCACACGTATGTACTTTGTATACCTGGCAGTGTTTTTAAATAATTTTTTTATCGGAATGTCTTTCATAAATATCGATAATCAATGATCGAAAAAATCCGAAAAAAAGGAACAGGAGTTTGACCAAAATTAACACTTATACAATCTAACATCACCAGTGCATTTGAGAACTTTTATTATTGCACAAACACAAAGGCCCGACATATAAAATTGACAGTAGGTTCTTTGATATGACTGTAGCGCGTTTGAAATTAATGTTTCTGTTGAAAACACAATTGTACAATGATACGTGACTTTTTTTTAAATTTCAACTTATAATCAAGACTTCACTCCGGGAGATATGTGTACCTTCTTCCCGGTGCATCAGGTTGAGTGTCCTACTAGATCAGACAATAAATCGATTTTATTAAAAAATGAGCGATTTCGATGGCAATAAACAAAGGGGAAGATGAAACATTCTTTTATCACGATTCAATACCGGGCAACGCCAGGCCTCCATGTGTTATATATTTCATTCATTGAAGGCACCATTTACGTTTGGGTGTATATAACATCAAAAAGATTCCGTGTGCGTATGATTGTCTCTAATATAAATGGTTGTGTGTTTGATTATCATAAAGGGAATCGTGTGTGTGACATGTATTTTCAGAACCTACCTCTGCTTCTTCGATGTTGAACCATCTGGAAATTTCTCATCCTGGAGGGAGACTTGATACCTGTTTGACGAAGATTCATCACTCCAAGACGATGAAATGGTTTTATAGTTTTTATTTCACTTTCCCCAGAGGTCCTGCAGAAGTGGAAGTGAAATCGACTTGTGTGGTTCTTCTTCACACACGTCAGCGTTCGTCTCCCCCCCCCTCCCCAGTGAAGAGGGGGAGACAACGGAAAAACCGTCCGTCTTCTTCAATGCCCAAATCAAATCTCACAGATCTGCCAACCACGTCACTCATACGTAATCTGGTCAGCTGACCTTCGGTTCTTGTAAACGTGTCTACACTCCACGTTCACTCACCCCTCTCTCTCTCTCTCTCTCTGTCTCTCTCTGTCTCTCTCTCCCCCTCTCTCTCTGTAACACATGTTAGTATATATATATATATATATGTATATATATATATATATAGAGAGAGAGAGAGTGAGATAGAGAGAGAAAGAGAGAGAGAGAAAGAGAGAGAGAGAAACTTCAGTTCTCCTTAGCTCAAGTAACATTGATGAGTGGTGAGAGACGACAAAACACGTGTCTGTTAATAACTACATTTTCACATACGTATATGTACATTTTATTGCACATATATGTGTGTATTGTGATCAATATATCTATTGTTCTATTTGTACTCTACAAGTATTTCTCTAAGCACGTTGACATTTATAACATTATTTTAATACTTCTTATGACTTTGTATACTTTGTCCTATTAATAAAAACAAAACGTGCTTTTCTATTCAAAACACAGGAAAGAAAGAGAAAAAATGCCCTCCTGTTTCCGACAAGAATCTATCGAATCACGCGCGTACATAATGCGATGAAACGAGCAGAAAGCAATTCCACACTTAATAGGACGTTTTCTGTTCTCCTTTTTTCCCCCGTTTTCAAATTTCGTGATCCATCGTTGATAGATCTAGCAATACAAAGAATGATGAAAACAAACAACAAAAAAATGGACGTCGCCCATTCTTCATCCGTGATTAGAAAGATGTTTCCTATCGTCATCTGGAAGCAGGAAGAACAGATCTGTGTTTAGTCAGTCACGACGCTATTAACAAAACAATGAAGATACGAGGAAGAGTTGTCTGATCGAGATTTTGGTTTTGGGAGAAAATGTTTAAAAGAAAAAGACAACAAAAAGAACATGACCAATATTGAGAACCATTGAGAAGCCAGTTGAAAACTACTATCATCTCTACCCATCTATCTACCTATATATATATATATATATATATATATATATATATATATATATATATATATATATATATGATTGGCTTTTTGGAAAAAGAAATCCAGCAGAGTGCTCAATTAAAAGGAAAATCCGAAAAATAAGAGCGTATATATATATTTTGTATTTTGTGTACAGAAAGTTGTTAGATGAGACAAGTCATTGGTACCGTCGGTTTCAAGCGTGATAATTAGGACCGTTTTAGATATCCATATCAAGCTCTCTTCGGCCATTACTAATCTCTGAGATGAGTATTGGCTGAAGAGAGTTTTTTTTTTACACAGTGATCACCACTTATCAAGGCCCGGAAGCCACTCAGGGATAAGGGTTATTGCAAATACATTACGTTAGTGTGGAGATTTGATGAAGTGTTTACTTAAGGGGGCGGTTCATTAGGAATTTGTTAACATTGGACTTGAACACATCCAAGTTGTAGTCCGGTGGGAAGCAGGCAAACGGAACAGAGTTCCACAGGCGTGCAGTTCTAAGAAAGAAGCTTTGTTCATGGAATCCACGTTTTGATTTACGCACAGATATAGAGCGGGGGAAATTTTTCACAGTGGATTCAGCTAGACGGGTGTTTTTCGTGAAAGATTGGCGAGGGGGGACCAGAGATTGGAGTTCAGACGAGCACCTGCCATGGAAATAATTATAAAGCAAGGATAGGCTCGCAACGTCTCTTCTGTGGAAGAGAGGTTGCAGGGTAGAGAAAAGGGCATCCCCCACTAAGCCACGAAGTCGATTTTGTACTCTGTCAAGGCAGGATAGGCTGTTTTAGCAGCTCCTACCCAGATATGGCAACAGTATTCCATCCTTGGACGTACTTGGCTTTTATATAGATAGAGAATTGCATCACTAGTGAGATATCTTCTGGAGCGGTAGAAGGATCCCACCATCTTTCCAGCGACCTTGGCAACAGACTTGATGTACGTGTTCCATTTCAGATCAGGAGTAAAGGTCAAACCACGAAGCTTGTCAACACACGGGGCCTCACCCAGATGAGAGCCATCCATCACAATTGATGCCAGATGGAGATCAGAGCGTTGATGATGTAAGGATAGGAGTTTGGTTTTGGATGCATTAAAGGTAACCAGCCACATCTTCCCCCACTGAACCACGCGCTCGAGATCAGAGGAGAGAGAATCAGAGAGAACTTTGTCATTTACAGCCTTTGATGTGTTGTCGTAGATGGTCGTGTCATCAGCATAGATGTCAATGAATGATTTAAGTATGTGTTAAGGGAGGTCATTGATGTAGATCAGGAAGAGAGTTGGGCCCAGGATTGACCCCTAAGGGACTCCAGCATTTATATTGCAGGCCTCCGATTTTTGTCCATCTACCACTACTCTTATGAGCCTATCGGAGAGAAATGGTTTAATGATTGAGAAAACATTTCCAGTTATACCGTAGCTGGAAATCTTGTGAAGTAGACCCTTATGATATACCTTGTCGAAGGCCTTTGATATGTCAAGAGAAATTGCCCTAGAAAGGAAGCCTTTGTCAAGAGATTCACTAATCCTGTGGGATATAACCGTCAACACATCTGCGGTAGATCTTGCAGAGCGGAAACCATATTGTGTGTCACTAAGAAGGTTATTCCTGATGAGGTGGTTGACTATTTCTCTATTTAATATGGATGCCAGCAACTAACTCATAACACACAGGAGACTTATTGGGCTGTACTGAGAGGGAGATGACTTATCACCTGAATTCTTAAATACAGGGCAAACTGATGAGGTTTTCCAAGGAGTCGGAAAGCACTTCTCCTTAAGGCAGCGCTTAAACAGTTTCGTAAGTATGAGAGCAAGTTCTGGTTGAAGCTTTTTTAACACTATAATTGGGGTGCCATCAGGGCCAGTTGCTTTACTGGAATCTAGGTTCTTGATTAACTTGGCGACCTCATGCACGGATATTTGTATGTTACCTAGCTTGTTCTGTGTTATAGGAGGAAATATGGGGAGTTGATGGCCTTCGTCGCATAGGGTAGAATTAACTGCAAAGTTCTTTGCAAATAGTTTGGCCTTGTCTGACGCGGACGAGATGACCTCTGGTCCATTGATAATGGTTGGGATAGAACGCACACTTCTGTTCAGGATCCTATTTGTTATTTGCCAAAACTGGTGGGAACCAAGCCGCTGATCAGCTACCTTGGATTTAACAGACTGGGCATATAGCTCTCTTGCATTTTCATTACTCTTTTACAGTGGTTGCTGGCAGTCCTGAAAGCAGCTTTAGTCTCAGTGCATCTGTTACGTTGGTAGCTATGGAAAAAGTGTTATGGATATCTAAAACGGTCCTAATTATCGGACTTGAAACCGACGGTACCAATGACTTGTCTCATCTAACAACTTTCTGTACACTATATATATATATATATATATATATATATATATATATATATATATAAGTCACTTTTTGTGTGAGAGAGTTCCTTTCTCATAGGTTCCGAAACGGCTGAGCCTATCTTTTGCAAATTTCACAGAAAGCTAAGAGAGAATATACGAAGCGAGAAAGCTAACTCTACTTCGAACCCAGCAAACGAATCCCTTCCTGATTTTCCTTTTCGGACTAAAACCGCACAAGAGAATCTGAAAATCACCTTTCTCAATCACATGATATTCTAAAAAAACCTAGACACCTCAAAAGCATGTGGACCTGGTCTCATCTCGGCTGCACATATTAAAAAATTGCTCCACTGAGATTGCCCCAGTTCTCTCCAAGCTTTTCAACAAATGCCTTAACGAATCTTGCTCTCCTGACTGTTGGAAAACTACTTTTGTAGTATCAGTTTACAAGAATTCAGACGAAAAAAAAAACACATTCAATTATCGCTCCATTAGCCTCCTCCCTCTTTTTGTCAAAATATTTGAGTCTATAATTAATCAAGCCTTAGTCCATCATCTGTTAGCTGCTTCTGCCCGACCATCAATATGGATTTAGACAAGCCCGTTCTACTGCAGATATACAAGAAACCTTCTCAACCACCAATAGCTATGGCTAATGATACATTACCTAAAAGTACTTCGTTCAAACTCCTCGGCTTAACGTTCACAGGGAACATAAGTTGAAACAGATACATCGAGGGAACTACTGCGGCTGCTGCAAGGAAGGTGGGTTCTCTCTACCGTGCTAGAAAGTTACTTATGCCTAAAAGTATTCTGTCCCTCTACAAGTCCACTATTCGCCCATGTATGGCGTATTTTTGTCGCATTTGGGTTGATGTTTTTTGCTACTAGGCTCTCACTCTTGGGCAGAGTTCAAAAGAGAGTTGCCAACCTGATAGGTCCCGAACTGAGCTTCAACCTCTATCACATGTTAGACATGGTAAAATATAATCATCTAAAATTATAAAACGTTCTTCCGATTTATTTATCCATTTATTTATTGCGGATTATTATCCTCATCTTCTTGTTGTTTTTTCACGGCGGTTCTGCCAACTATTCCACTGGCCTTCGTCAGGTGGTGAACCACGACGGAATTGGAACGACAAATCTCCTAACTGCATCCTCAGCAATTACTGCCTTCCATAGTTGTTGTCGTCTCAGCATGTTTTGGCCAAATAAGCCTCTGGTCAGGTTTGGGTAGGATTGAAACCGCTATCTTTAGACACTGCTCATCTGGAACCGTAGAGATTCAGCGTCTCTATCCACTGCGCCACGGGCCCTGAATGACGATCAAAGTCGGATGTTTTGGTCTTATTAATCCATGTTTATTTGTTATTCCATTGCCGGGTCCGTACCAAATGGAATAATATTTAATTAATTGGAATTCTTATTGCGATGAGTAATTTGTATTATTTATTAGAGGAATATTTGTGCCGAAAAAACAAGAAGATGATGATAATAGTTTAATAGTTCGCAATAAATGAATGAATAAATAATACAAATTACTCATCTCAATAAGAATTCTAATTAATTAAATAATATTCTTTCGACTTGTCACTAGACAAATGAGTCCAGCGAACTGGAACAAGGACTATCATCATTGCTTTGTACCAAAGTGGCTTATCGAATCTTAGAATTGATGTAATGTTTTTCCTGGCTATATATATATACATATATATATATATATATATATATATATATATATATATATATATATATATATATATATATATATAGTAATCCACATATAGTACTTTCGCTGCATCACAGCTCATCAGTATTGTTAGACCAGCAACTACCTCATGGCAGGATTGAAACTCGACCGTCTAGACGACAATCAACGCTTTTTATCGTTACGCTATTTGGCCGCTGCTGAGATGTGTATGCGAAATTTCAATGTTTAGACATTGTCCAAACGCCTACACTCTATTTGTTTGCGCTAAGAGAATGGCTTTTTTGCGCCAGTTTGTTATTTCGCTTCCCAACATGTTGGCATGACGCTTTGTACAAAAATCTTGCAAAGAAACAAAGGAAATAAATTCGACACGACTTTTTCGGTTTAAAAGAAATATTACTGGGCATTTCCACACTAAGCTGACTGACACGCATTTCCTAAGCCAACGACAATACGATCACATTCCTACTTTTCCACTTAGGTCAATTAACTTTTTCTTAGTTTGCAGCTATAACCAGCTGTTATGTTTGGTATTTGTTTCACGATATACGGTCACCTGTTAATCTTGTTAAAATTTCGGAGATTAAATGAGTCCTGCATCTTGTGTAAATTTTCCTGTCGTCCACCACGTGGTTAAAAAAATAAATAAATAACTCTTCCGTGTCAACATGTACTTTCTCCTCCTGCGTCAAAACGTGCGGTTTCTTGTATCGGGTTTTCTTTCCCTTTTCTTCCTACGATCGCGTGTGACGTCACACTTGCGCCACAGCTTGCATACGTGCACGGCGTGCGAGAGTAAGAGGAAGACCTGTTAACTGAAAAATGTCTGCAGGCAATGTGGGTAAGATTTGTCAGACTGTCAGTACTATATGAGGGCCATTTGAAAAATAGCAATAAAACATTTTTAAAAAGAAAAAGGAACACAGTTTAATACTTAAACTGAACTTTATTCAATACAAAATATAAATATTATCTATGTAAAATTAAGTAATTTTAAAGCAATATACAATTTAATACTGATAAAACTGAATTATGAATTTAGGGAACAAACAATTAAAGAAACATTAAACACAAATATTTTTTGGCCTTCGGAACAAGATCACAGTGTAGTATCGGTTTGGATGTTACAATTTACCTTTTCTGTCCTCCGTTGATGGAGGAAAAATCTTTCATGACTGAGATTATTTTTGTTCCTATCAAGAGTACCCCTTATTGGGAAGTTGGATTTTGCCCACAAGATTATATATTGAAATATTTAAATAATTATTACTTTAAATACAGAAATTATATTTAAAGTTTTGGTTTTCTGCTTTTCTATGTCCATCCCCCCCCCATGTTTTTCATCAAAATGTGTAGCGTATTAGTTGTCTCACAGGCCATCATCAGTGATCGCTCACTGGAAGTAACCTGTGGTGTTCCCTGGAGATCAAGTGACAACAAGTCTCCCCAGATTTCTCTTGACCACTTGTGCAGATGAGTGCATGTTATCGCAACAGCCGTTGTCACTGATTTCTCGTTGGCATCGCCCATTGGTTTTCCTGAGTTTCGAGTGACCAAATGCCTCCCCCAAGGTACCAGATTTGAACTGCACACTTCCAGTGGAGACTTGGTTAGTACTCTCCCACCTCGGTCTTTCCATCCTCCTAGACCCTTCACAACTAGTTGGTGTGGTGTGGCATCTACACCAGTTGTTTATTATTATTATTATTATTATTATTATTATTATTATTATTATTATTATTATTATTATAAGGATGCTTGTGCAGTGTACGCACGGGTATGTTAAATATTATTTTCAAGTTAAATTATATTTTGGTTTGGATTACCGTACATATAGATTCGAAAATTTTTCAAAAAACAAATATATAACAAATAAATGTTATCAAAGGCAAGATAAGTTACTTTTCTACCTAACTGGATATGTTTTTAGGGGTTTGTATTATTATACACATAGATTCGAAAACGTAGTCAAAAATCAAATATACACCAAATAAATGTTATCAAAGTCAAGATAAGTTACTCTTCTACCTATCTGGAAAGGTTTTTAGTGGGTTTACTCACTTTAAAACATGTAATCGCTTCAAAAATTATACAATGTTTATCGATCTATTTTAAAAAGAAAAAGATCAGCATGTTTGCTAGAAAACTAAATTTGTTATATATTTGTTTTTTTTGACAACATTTTCGAATCTATGTGTATAGTAAAACAAACCCTGTAGATTTTTTCAGTAAAAATGTTATAAAAAACAAAAACTTGAAGTTTTAAATATATTTCAAAGAAATAAATTACGCCCGGCGCTACAATATTGAAAATTCACCGATAATAAAAATATAATAAAATTTTTTTTTTTTTTAACTGCCGTGAAAAATGCTTTAAAATATTTGAAAATACTAAGTGCAAAGTTTTATTTATTATTAAAAAAAAACTGAAAAATATTATTTAAAAATTGTTTGTTCTGCGGTAAAAAAAAAACAAATAAAATGAAATATTCGACTTTCTCCAATAAAAATAAAAGTTCAAATTTATGATATTTTGATTAAAATTATCTCAAATGTGCAATAATAATAATTATCATCCGAATGGAGAATTGTTCTTTCTCTTTAGAACATACAATCGGTAACACATATTGGTAGCCATATTTTTTATGCCTGTTAGCCGGACCACGTGGTTGACTACCGGAAGCTGTCTATACCTACAACTTAATCAGGAAGTGACGGTATGTTATCATGTGCATCAGTCTTCTTCTTACTCTCGGTAGCCACGGTCGGTGGCTTTGTTACGGTTATACCAGTATGAAAATCGTTTAAAAAATAAAAGCTCTTATATTTTTATTTAAAAAATTGAAAAGATACGAAGACACCAGTGAAATCATTAAGATGAGCGATGTTTTCTTCTGCAGAATATATTTTTCTACATAGTCACCGCCATTCTCGCTGCACTTCTGCCAGCAATCAACGATGGCGATACATGGGCGTCAGGAGCTTTGTCATACGAAACCTGTTCTAAACGTAAAACTGCCTATTTTTTAATCAAAAAGTTTAAGAGCTTCGAAAATGCGGTGGTACTATTAAAATGCGCGACCTTTTGTGCTCGAGAATTTATTTTTCCTACATAGTCAACACCATTCTTAATGCATTTTACCAGGAATTTAATGATCAATTTCTGCTTCTGAGGTACGTCCATGATAGAGGTTGATTTCTAAGAGACTCCCACTGTTAACATCTGCAACAGACAGATGAAAGTCTCACGTCAAGTGTACATAAGTTTATCCATTATGACAATGCAATTCACAATATTTTCTTATCCATTATGACGGAATAAAAATAGGAGGCATTAATTTTAGAACGCCCCCTGTGCATGCAAAGTTGTTAGATGAGACCAGTTATTGGTACCGTCGGTTTCAATCCCGATAATTAGGACCGTTTAAGATATCTATATCAACCTCTCTTCAGCCAATACTCACCAGAGATGAGTTATAGATATAGTCTCATGTAACAACTAAAATACAAAATATAAATACGCTCTTATTTTCGGATTTTCCATTTAATTGAGCACTCTGCCGGATTTCTTTTCCCCCAAAAAACTAATCATATATATATATATATATATATATATATATATGTGTGTGTGTGTGTGTGTGTGTGTGTGTGTGTGTGTGGGCTCAAAAATAGCTGAGCTGATGTTTCTGAAATTTCACACGAAAGTATATTATGTGCTGACGGTGTTTGAACCGAAATGTATTCGATCAGTATCAAAAATTGATAATCGATAATCGATAATCGAAAAATCCGATGAGAGAAGGAACAGGCGATTTTGACCAAAGTTAACATTTCACACAGCCTAACACCACGAGCTCATTTGATAAGTTTTATCATCGCACAAACCGAAAGGCCCGACACATAAAATCAACAGTACTTTTTAGTATGACAGAGGGGCGTTCAAATGAATGTTTCTCTTTAAAGCAACATTGCACCGTACTACTTAACTTTTTCATATATATATATATATATATATATATATATATATATACATATATATATATATATATATATATTGAGAGAGAGAACAAGAAGGAAGAGTGTAGATATTTTTATTTATACATATATCATTTGGCTCTACATTTGCAAAACATGTTTATGTAACAGTCTAAGAACTCTTTATCAAGTCTACCTCGTTTTTATTAGTTTCATTTGATTTGTTCTAAAATAAATGCGTCATAAATTACGTCATAACCTAAAATAAGATATTTCTTTATTTGTTCACTAATGAATTAATTTATTGCATAAAAAGCTTAATTATCACGTCTTGTTAAAATCTTTCAAACACAAAAACACTTTACATATCCGGTCACTTATTAATTTGACACGTTGCACCATACACACACACATACGCACACACATACGCGCACACACGCATACGTATAAAAGCATAGCATACAATCACGCATACATCACATTTGCCTTGACACTAGGTTCAGCGCAAAATATAAAGAATACTAAAAGAATTAATAAAAATTGGTAAAAAAATAAATTCAGTTATTTTCGGTTACACTAATGGAAAAACACATATCTACACATACACAAACGCGCGTGCGCACACACCCACACACACCCACACGCACGCACACACACATATATACATACGTCTATATATATATATATATATATATATATATATATATATATATTTATATATATATATATATATATATATAATTATTTCCAAAGTCAAACAACGTCGCGGCTCACAAGAGCCATGAGAGCCAACAAAGCAGAAGTCTAAGACTCGAGTTTAGCCCTCATTTGGGCTCATCAGTTGAACCAACCCGACGTATATATATATATATATATATATATATATATATATATATATATATATATATATATATATATATATATATATATAGTAGCAGGGCGATCCGATGCTGACTGGTGCTAAACGATGAGCAACGAATGTTCCACTCTTCTAATAAGTTCATTGTTATCAAAATCAATCACATCGCCCATTTTTCAATCAAATCGATTGATTCCCTGCTCTAGTCACGCACCCACTGCAGTACACCGGGAGGAAGCTTCACATGTCTAAGAATACGTTATAGTCTACACTGAACTGTAGAGAATCCACTGTTAGTTTTCTAAAATTATTTTATAAAATAGCTTGAATTCAAGCTTAAAATGCAAAGGTCAAGTATAATGATTCTGTTATACTTTAAGTAGAAACATTCATTTCGAACTGGTCCCATTCTCGGGAAATATTGATATTATACGGCCGATTCTTTAGCTTGCTCAGTGATAAAACTTCTCAAATGCACTTGTTAATGTTTCATCAAAATTACTGTTCTCTTGTAATCGGATTTTTCGGTTATCGGTACTTATCGGAGACATTCCAATACAAAACCTATTTAAGAACACTTCCAGACATATAAATTACATTTGTGTATTTTAAAAAAATCGAACCAGACATTTAAGACTACATAAGGAACACACATAGAGACTAAACCCCTTGAATATATATATATATATATATATATATATATATATATATATATATATATATATATGGCGATGTAAAAATACATAGAGTCGATGAAAAGTCGATTAAAAATAAAGGAGTTTTCAAACTAAATATATATATATATATATATATATATATATATATATATATATATAGGCATCATTTTTTCATTCAAGCAAATTTCATTCAAGAATGTCGCCCTCCAATCTTAGAAAGGTCCTCGTTGACAACATAAAAATTATACAACAGGAAAATATTTAAAAAATTAAAAATTCTTAAAGCATCATATATTAGAACCCTTCAACCCACTATAAATGATATCGCATTCGAGAAAAGCAGTTACGTTCTAAAATGTCTTGCGTAGTTCGTATTGAATGGATTTGTTAAGGGTGTTCAGGAATTTGCTTTTTTTCATACTCAAATTTTTATCGACTTTTATTTTTAATCGACTTTTCATCGACTCTATATATTTTAACATCGCCATTTACTGTATATTTAAGCTTTCACTTTTAATTCTCATATATATATCGTGGAGGAATTGAAAGCGCTCGTGACAGCAACAACTACGGAACTTTTATTAATATTTTTGATTTTGATAGAAAAATATTATACAGAAAATCGAAAGGATTTTTAAAAATCAGATGGTGTCTTCGTTGCATTTAATAATATTTGCTTGAATAAATATATATATATATATATATATATATATATATATATATATATATATATATATATTTATATATATACATGAGTGTGTGTTAATAAAAGTGTATATATATATTTGTTGAATTATTAACATTGTTAAAAAGTTGATTAGTTATCAGCGGTCTATCAGTCTATCTATCTATTTATCTATCTATTCAATAATATCGTAAAATAGTTTATATTGGGAGTTATTTATTGTTTATAGAATTAAGTGTAGCAAGGGGTTTTAACTGAGATACTTATATAAATTAGCAAGGGTAAATATAAACAAAATAATCTTGGGCAGGTAGACGTCGAAAGGTTACGTGTAAGGGATACGTGTGCTTTTGAATGATGACGTAACTGAATTGTGTTGTTTTGGTGCCGTGACCAGGATATGATATCGAGACATAAACTGGGTCATTTTGCATCAGAGAGTTATCGCAATATCGAATATGTTGTATAGGCAGGGAGGTGGATTAGATATTAAAACAGCTACATTGTATTGAGAGGTGGAGAGATATTTTTCTCATAACAGGATTTGATATAAACGCATAAATCGTATGTAGGTTTTGTTTGTTTAGCCTGGATATATCGACACATAAACTAAGTCATGTTGTATCAGAGAGTTATCACACGGGTATATATTAAAGTTTATATGTAAGAATAATAATATATGCTTCATGCCTTCTTCCTTAAAGAGTTCTTCTATCTTCCTGCTGAGCTCCGTGACGAACGATGAAATGACCAACACAATCTAACTGAGACATCTGTTCTTCTTTCTTTTGTAAAACTACACGAAAACACTTGATATTTTCATAATATAAATTTATTTCAGTTGTCTCAAATGGTTTCACGGGGTCTGCATTTTGTCTACATGCTTATTCTTCCCAGCCCGTTTCCTGGCCGTCTGTTTATTCTCGTCACCAACTCCTGACTCTCTGTCTATTCACTCTGATGATCAAACTCCAATTTTCGACTCTTAATTTCCCGACCTCTGACCTCAGTTCCGTTACTCCATCATTGAAAAGCACACCTATCCCTTACGTGTGACCTTTCCAAATCTGCCTGTCCAAGGTTATTTTGTTTATATTTAACCTAGCTTATTTATATAAACATCTGAGCTAAAACTCATTGCTAAACTTTGTTCTACAAACAATAAATAACTCCAAATATAAACTGGTTCTGGATATGACCTTAAACTATATCCGATGATGAGACCCCAGCTTGCGGGCTTTTGGGAGTGTGTAGCCACTCTTTAATTGCCATTGCTCCCAGGTCCACTCTGACGCGAAATGGTAGTACCTGTTCAGGTTCCAAACATATATATATATATATATATATATATATATATATATATATATATATATATATATATATGATCTTAAACTATATTCGATGATGAGGCCCCAGCTTGTGGGCTGTGGGGAGTGTGGAGCTACTCTTTAATTGCCATTGCTCCCAGGTCCACTCTGACGCGGAATGGTAGTACCTGTTCAGGTTCCAAACATATATATATATATATATATATATATATATGTGTGTGTGTGTGTATGTGTGTGTGTGTGTGTGTGTGTGTGTGTGTGTGTGTGTGTGTGTGTGTGTGTGTGTGTGTGTGTGATCTTAAACTATATCCGATGATGAGGCCCCAGCTTGCGGGCTTTTGGGAGTGTGGAGCCACTCTTTAATTGCCATCGCTCCCAGGTTCACTCTGACGCGGAATGGTAGTACCTGTTCAGGTTCCAAACATATATATATATATATATATATATATATTCATGTGTATTGTTAATGGGAAATAAGTAATAAAAAATTAAATTCAATTAAAAGGAAAAAATATATAAATAATAAAAACATAATATTAAAAGAAAAGTAAATATAAAAATTAAATGAAAGCTAATATAGGATACAATAGAAATGAAATAGAAATAATATCAAATATATTTTATATTAATATATTAAGCTGTCAAACCTTAACTCAAACCTATTAGAACAAGAGCGGCCTAAACTAGTCATGTGAACCTAAGTGACAAGAAAACCACCCAGATAGAGAGAAATAGAGAGAGTGGGATGTCGTTCGTGGTCTAAATACGATACAAAGTCATAGATTGAGTGAATTTAATGCGTCCCTTGACAACTGGCTAATAGAAAATATTCCGTGGGAAGGAACTCTCTAACTTTTTATAGCGTTCTTTACTATTAGAACGTCATATTATGTCAAGTGGTCTAAGTTCTAAAATTTGAAACTTTTAATTGATTTTTTTCTTCGCATTAATTAATTCTTATTGAGATTGCCGCACTTAATGCTATTTTACATGCCAAAAAATCAAATATTGCTACGCGAGAAATGCAGTATGTAATTCCGTAACTCTTCTTTTACTATAAACTTCTTATTAAGTATGCATTTATTTCGGGTTTATCCATTGTATTTAGCAACTAGCGAAGGCCAATGAAAAAAAAGGCAATTTTCCTGTTTATGAACAAGGAAACTAACAGGGAAGCAAACGCCAAATTTATTTGATGACGAGAGAAGAACAATATAAAATTTTGAAAATTCTCAACAATTTCATTAAAAACAAATCACGCCATCTTGTACTTTGTTTTATTGCTTGTTTTATGTTTTGTTTTTTTTTCGTTTTGTTTATTTTTTTGTTGTTTTTGGATTCAAGAGATTTTCTGGAGCATGATTTATACTTTAAATCTATTTTCCGTGTTTCTTCCGAAAAAACACATTAATTTGGCGTTTCGGCAATTCTTGCAAGCGGAAAAGAATTCGTTTGGAGCTCGAAGGTTTCATCTTTTCAGGCATTAAAAACGTTTGTTATGTTCTCTCCGTTAATTATACGATTGTTTTGAATTAATTTGGGCCCTTAAATAAACTTTTATTTCAATGGGAGAAGAATTGGGACTTAATTAATGAGTGATGTTTTTCGGTTTTGTTTTTTTCGCTTTTCTCCAAAGTTCACAGTTTTATTTTATGATTTTTTTTTTCGTTTTGTTTTTTTCGTTTTGTTTTTTACATTTAATTAGAGAAACACAAAAGTTTACTAATTAGAGTCGAGCAACGTTTCTTTAACCTAAAGGGTAAGCAAAAATGTTATATAAGGCAGTAAAAAGAGAGGTAGAGAAATAGACATAAAAGAAATATAAAGAGAGAGAGAGAGGAGATTGCGATATAATTAGAAAGATAGTAAAAGAGAGATTAAGGTATGGCGATAATGAATAGTCTAATATCGATATCAACGCGGACATGACAAAGCAAATAGAAAATCTTATTTTATGCAAAACTTTTGACAGATAAGCCTGATTGACCTAAGGGAGAAAATGTTAATTATTTTTCCTTTTTAGTAAATTGCACGATCACTTAGGTAATCGTGGAAAATGGAATACCGAAATGCGTGACAAGATGACATTGCTGGTCCATTTTAACCATGACATAATATGGTTTCTCTGAATTTCGAAGAATTGCAGTATTCTTTGGCCGTAATCCTTCTTTCATAGCAAAATACGCGAGCTATATTGAGATCTAAGACAGAAAACCTTTCTATGTTCACAACTTTTTTTGCTATTTATCCGGCTCCATCTGTGAAAAACACAGACAGAAAAAACATTATTTATTTTAATTATCCTCATTTTTGTTTGTGTTTCTCAAAGTTTGAGCCGGACAAAGTAGCAAGCAAACATATATATATATATATATATATATATATATATATATATATATATATATATATATATACTACAATGATTACCAAAATTTCCCTCTGGACCAAAATACCGTAGGTTTGCAGCAATATACGCCACATAACAATTTATTAGCCATGATCTTATGTAACTTTAAAATGCCATTTTAGGCACATTTGTAATAAAATCCTACATTGCATCCTAGGATCAACATCATCACAATCGCAATATCTTTTAACGAGATAGTTCCGATTTTTCCGATTAAATCTACAGTCCTCTTACCGCTCCAGTCATCACTGTGACTAAATACACATCTTATAACTATTTTCTCCGGAAACCTCTGTGTGTATGCATATATGTGCGTGACTTTGTTTTTGCGTGTGTGCGTGAGTTTGGATGTGTGTATGTGCGTGTGTGTGTGTGTGTGTGTGTGTGTGTGTGTGTGTGTGTGATTGCACGTGTTTGTATTTATTTTGTGTGTTCGTGTATGTGTTTTTTTTCGTGTCTGCCTAGGTTGGTTTGTGCGTGTGCGCGTGTGCGTCCGTGTGCGTCTGTGTGCGTCCGTGTGCTTTTGCGAGCGCGTGTGTGTGTGTGTGTGTGTGTGTGTGTGTAAGTGTTGTGTGTGTGCGTGGGTGTGTGTGTGTGTTTGTGTTTTTTAGTTTGTACGTGTGTTTTCTGCGTGTGTGTGTGTGCATTTATGTACTCTAAATCTATCTTTAAAGGAGGTGCCTGCCAAGCCAATAATAGTATTTTTTGTCGTTTGGGTTTTCTTCAGGTGCAATTGTGGCTTTATATACTACTTTTTGTAGGCATTATTGATTAAGTGGATATTGGGATTTGTTGGTGCAGTTACAATTATTTCTGCTAGTGTTATTTGTGTTTTTATCCTTGTTAAGTATTTTCCTATTGTGTTTCTTGATTATTTGTTCTAGGTTATCAGTACAGCTGTAGCTAAGCTTAAATGTGTTTTTATTACATATTTTGTGTAGTGTGTGATTGGGTGGAAAATAGTTGTTTATTAGTTAAAAGAATTTTTTGCCTAGTTTCGTTTTAACCATTATGTTGAAGGGGAGGGGGTTGAACCAAATTATTTTTCTGTCCCTATTTTTCTTGTTTGAGGTATTAGAGGAATTAGGTTCAATGTAATTGAAGATGGTGTTTGGGTGGCCACTTTCTTTAAGGGCATTTTCATACAATGTTTTATGTTTGTTGAATATTACAAGTTTAGAGGAATTAGTACTAAGTCTTTTTTCGATAGATGTAGGAATATGTTTAATGATATGTTTTGGGTGGTTCGATAGTGGGTGTATATAGAGTGGGTAAGTATTGTCTTTAATGTAAGGTTCATATGAGTTATTTGAGAGGTTGCGAGTTATATCGAGAAAGTTAACAGTTATTACGTTAGATTTAATGTCTAGTTTTAGACCTATTCTGTTCATTTCTTTAGCTAATTTTTTTCCATTTTTCACATCTAGGGCCATTTGAATTTTCAACTACGATGAGGCAATCGTCTCTATATAGTCCTATGTTTTTGTTATCTATAGTTTTTGTGAGATTATATAGAATGACTATATATATGACTATATGAATTACTATATACATATATATGTATATATATACATGTATATAGATGACTTACTGTTATGCATATAGTAATTATTGATTAATAATTAATATATATATATATATACATATATATGTATATATATATATATATATATATATATATATATATATATATGATTTTCAGAATGTGAGACATTGTATATAATAAATTCCACATCCAAACAACGTCGCAGCCCACAAGAGCCATGGCAGTCAAAGAACCGGAAGTCCATGTCTCACAAGTAAGAATTTTAACTCAAAAGGACGTCATGGCTCTTGTGGGCTGCGACGTTTTTTGGCTGTGGAATTTATTATATACAATCTCTCACATTCTGAAAATCCTATCATAAGTTGCTCGCTTGGTTAGCATTGCTGGATGGCATCGTCCTTTCGAGTTAAAACTCCTACTTGTGAGACATCGGCTTCGGGTTATTAGCTGGTTGGATGACCGCGTCCCTTGTCGAGACGAAGTAGGTTAATTTCACAGTCGGATTTCGGCGCGGTTTGCTTGATCTGTGTTGGTTAATAGAAATTCTTGTGTGCGGGGCGTTTGCTCAGTTGGTAGAATGCTTGCTTTCATCGAGTTCAGATGTGTCTAACTGATGAGCCCAAATGAGGGCGAAACTCGAGTCTTGGACTTCCGGTTCTTTGACTGTCATGGCTCTTGTGGGCTTCGACGTTGTTTGGCTGTGGAATTTATTATATATATATATATATATATATATATATATATATATATATATATATACATATATTACATCTTAAAGAAGATTAGAGATTACATTGGACGAAACGCTCTGAGCATGATATTCTAAATGAAAACCTTAATCCAAATAATATGACAGAGATGATGGAAATAGATAGATAGATAGATAGATAGATAGATAGATAGATAGATAGATAGATAGATAGATAGATAGATATGTGTTTATTATTCAATGTCTATTATAGAGAAATGCTTTCTTGGTTGATTGTTGATGTATGAACCATAAAAACAGTGCGCATTTTGTAAATTTCCCTCAGAGCACATACCATTTAAATATTGTAAGACATGCACAGAAATGCAACAGCAATGCAAATTTGGACGATAGTAAAGAATCTATTGGATTTGAAACTCTTTCTTGGAAACCATCAAAAAGAAAGAGATTAGTACTTGATTCAGCAGTCCAAATGTGGCAACGATACTCCATGTATGGCATAATCACGTTGATACACCAGTTCCGGTTGCATCACCGACATTAAGCAACGTCGAACCTTGTCAGTACTAAATGGGTGACTATTTGAACTTCCATGTGCTGTATGTATTTTCCGCTTATCTCGACATTGTTTCCAGTCGTCCTGGACTTCTTCTTGCCACTAGACCCAAACAGTGCCAATTCAGGGAGGTCTGGTTGGAGATTGCGCAACCCTTACCTCACGATTACACACTCGGCTGCCCCTAGAGGGCGTATCGTTTGTCTTTAAAGACCGAACAGAGGCATTGATGTACCATCAGCAAATATATCTATAGTGAACAGAGTTTATTAGGGAAGTCTTTTATGAATATCAGCAATAATAAAGGTCCAAAGACTGAACTCTGAGGTACATCCGCATTTATATCATGTTGTTTAGACCTATGTCCATCGAAAGCACCTGGATTTTTCTCTTGTCTATAAATAATCTGATCATGTTATATGTTCGTCCAGAAATACCATACAATTAAATTTTCATGAGAAGCTATGAAAAAAAGTTTTTGAATATATCAATAGCTGTATCCCTGGCTTCCTCTACCTAATACATTGCATGTTATATGCATTCAGAGATGATGGTGAACATATCCACAGCAAAGTGGACTTGCTTAACCCTTTATGATCTGGTTGAACTAATTCCTTCAGTCGTAAATAAATGATTATAACGGTATAAATAAAGTGGGAATTCATTTAAACACGTCTTGTACGTATTAGTTCAGTATCTGGGTAGATACCTTCAGATTGCAATTGTACATTGCTTATATTCAGTATGCCGCCATCTGTCTCAGGTATTGGAGGATTTCGTTTGTTGTCATAAACAGACTTTTTTCAAGCACTATAGATAATAATCAAGATATGTTTATGAAATGAAAAAAATCCCAGTGATAGTTTAACTAGTTAACTTCATAATTTTTCCAATTTGATGACAATCAGGGTATCATTACCTTTAAACTAAAATTAACAATAAATATTTTTTAATCATCTACATCATAATTCAGATCATAAAGGGTTAAATTCATAATGTTGACCAGAAAGAAGCTTAACATTTACAAGATGGTGGATTAGCGCTTGATTGATGAATGACTCAAAGATTCTTGCGAAGAGGATAGAATGACTGATGGGGCAATGATTAAGGAAATCGGTTCCTCCATCAGAATTCTTGAATATTGGGACGACGCAGACAATTTCCGAGCCATAAGGGAAGCAAAACTCGGGAAGGCATTTGTTGAAAAATTTGGAGAGGACAGGAGCTTGCTCGGCGAGGCATTTCTTAATTAGTAGAGCCTTGGAGGTGTCTAGTTTTTTTTTTTTTCTGATATCACAGACATAAGAAAAAGTACTTTTAAGATTGACAACTGTTGCTTTAGCTCGCAAAGGGAACTTTTTTGCGGGACTGGTCTATGGAGTGGAGTTGGGGCAAGTGCTCTTAAGTAATCCAATTTACTAAATTGATTACTACAATATTATCCCATTGACTACTGTGCACTCTATAACCCTTTTCTTCGGGTGGCCTTCGGGCCTTGATAAAAGTGGTGACTCCTATGTAAAAAAGATGAAATAAAATAAAAGCAGTTCAACTTCATCGGTTGCCGTTCAAGCGACCTCATTGTTGTTGGATTGCGAGGTTATTATTGATTGTCCATAATTCACCACATTATTATTATTATTATTATTATTATTATTATTATTATTATTATTATTATAAAATAATAATAATAATAATAATTATAATAATAATTATAATAACATTAAAAAAAATATTCCTGAAGTCCCCCAGTTTCTAATTTCGATGAATTGATACGTTTTCTGGTCATTTCGATATGCGGCTATATCATTCTCACAATTATTTTAGCTTCTATACATTTTTGCTTATTTCTACTTGACTCATCGCGGGCTAATCGGTAGAATGCATGCTGCCTTTGAGCAATAACAAATCGCGTTGTCTTTAATGCACACACATAAACACCGTACGCTTAGGTGATGTACCTGGCATTAACATCTAACATACAGGCACATGACAGCTCTAACATCATATACCACCTCTACAAAATGGATGTGTTACCCGAAGGAAAACAAATCTACAACTTTATTTTTAAAAGTTTATGGAAAAAATAAATTCAGGTATCTTAACTATGTAGTAGAGCTGACATCTATTCAATGTAGCCACTTTCAGCCTCAATCGCCGAATCGATACAGGTCCGGAACTGGGAGCAGTCCTTTCATACAGCGCCAACAAATACTTGGCGGATGGCGGCGATCAGACTGGCTTTGTGTTGTGGGAGGTCGTATTGGTAATACTCTCGATGTATGACCAAACAAAATAGTTCAGCGGGTTCATGTCGGGGGAGGAGAGAGTAGTGATAGAAAGGGTACAAAGTCGTATCACTCTTTCTGAAGCCAAGCCTGGGTCTCTTTGGACTTGTGGGTTGGCGCCGAGTCCTGCTGCCACACTCAGGGTCAGCTAGCGGCCATCTGATTGCACAAAGGGGATAACCACACTCTTCAGCATATCCAGGTACACTTTGGTGTTAACTTTCAAGCCGACTTCGTAGATGTGAATTGGCATGATGTGGCCCTTACTGCAAACCACACCAAAGACCAAACCGTGGGTCATCGGATGCATTGAGCTGTGTCCTAAAGCGTTGAACCATCCGGATTTGCATTTTGAGGATAATGGTCCTGTTATAACTTGAATCGGCAGAGAGCATGAGTTGTACAGAGACGCATCTCCTATCTCGCTCGTACAATATTGTGTCACTTTCAGCAGGATAGAAGGCTCCTCTCGCTTTTGGCCAATTAGTAAATGGTCTGCAACAAAAAAGAAAACGTGTTTTTATCAAACAGAAATGGAATTACGTCGTCTTTTCTAGGGCGACAATTTTATCATTCCACTGTGTATTGTTACATTCATAATAATGGAGGGTATATTGGAGAGAAAAAAATCCCCGCACGCCCGGATTTAACAACAAAAAACATGTATGCAACAAAACAGTATGTTTAAACCACTATCAGAATATGTCAAGCTATGAATGCTATTCGTATTAACACCATACACCTTTACTAGCACCTGGATCACGTGATCAAATGATGTATAGAATCTATACCAACTAGATTGTCTCTTTGTCTCTGTCTCTCTGTCTCTGTCTCTCTCACACTCTCTCACTCTCTCTCTCTCTCAGTGTGTATATATATATATATATATATATATATATATATATATACAAATAAGCCTGGCGACTTCTTACGAGAATGAAACGCGGAATATTTTGTGTGGCTTAATTGCTATATATATTTTTTCATAACCTAGCTCTTCCTATGTATTTAGCACTGTTGTAAGAAAATGCTGAAAATTTACGCATAAGATTATATCTTCGTATATTAATTTATGTGATTAAATGTAGTGATATATATATGTGTGTGTGTGTGTGTGTGTGTGTGTGTGTGTGTGTGTGTGTGTGTGTGTGTGTGTGTGTGTGTGTGTGCGTGTGTGTGTGTGTGCGTGTGTGTGTGTGTGAGAGAAGAGAGAAAGGTGTATGTATATATAATATAATAGTTTTGAAAGTTCCAAAATCAAGTCTCCTTAGGTTTTAGTTTATTATATTTCAAAAGAAAAATTTTTTATGATATTATTTCGTTTGCAACTAACAGGTCAACAAAATTATTTCGTTGTCGCATTTTTAAATTTGCAATCATAATAAAAACCAAATATTTTACGAGAAAACAATTAACTTAAACCTTTGAACATTTTCAGTCGCAAAATAGTAATTAGTAGTTACTATAGCTCGCAAGAGCCCGTGGCACAGTGGTTAGAGAAAAATCAATTGTAAAGGTGACCTCCTCCTGAAGATTCAATCCTCAGTGTGGACGACAAAAAAATGCAATTGCGAATTGCTTAGGACCTCTATCTAGTCGTGGTGGACGGAACAAGAGCATGATACCTCAGTGGAGTAAATAAAGTTACGCTCGAAATTCCGTCCAAATCCTCGAGTTCGACAGAAACATTCCCGAGTTCGACAAGATACACCTGAAGAAACTCGGAGGTTACATAGACCGAAACGTCATGAAAATCACACTTAAGATGAGAACAGTAGTCCGATAAATCCAAATGATACGAAAAACCTCTTTCTATACATATTTATGTATGCGTATATATATTTGTTTAGAAAATTTGCCTACCAAACTCCTCTGTAAGTTTTTTTTTTTTTTTTGGTCTACAGACACGAAAAATGATATATAGGTCATTCGAACTAATGCGAAACATTATATTTGCGTTTTAGCTGGGGTGAATCGGTGCAAAAGTGTGAAAATTAAAAAAATAAATTTGCCAGGTGAAGGTCGAACGACGGCATTATGAATATACATGCTTAACGTAATAGTTATTGGTTCATGTTTTAATTTTTAACCTTGCACCAACCATGTCTTCATAGTCATTAACGTCAAAGGTAAAAGTAAATCGTAAGCTAAAGGTTTCAGTTTTGATTTTTTAATCGTTACTAAATCTGCATTAATCAAAATATCATATCTAAGCGTATTTTACGACCGGGTAATGCTGAGCGGCCTCCTAGTATATATAACCCTATGGACCCACTTATACATACTCATAACTAATATCTTTACATATTCATACAAACACTTAGACACGTCAATTACTTATATATGTATTTAATTCGATCATTATACTCTGATTATTCTTTGAAGCATTAAAGAATTTAGATTTAAATAATGTAAAGACAAAATTACTCTCAAAACCGAAATAAGAAATACCTTCATTAATTCCCTTAACAGAAAATTGTGTAATTACTATCAGCACATCAGTTGTTTATATTTACAGACAAACTTTACATTGCTTGTCACTCAAAGATTGTTATTTTTTCAGTTTTTTTTGTTTTCTTTTTTTTTTTTTTTTTTGCTTTACAACTTCATGATTTTTCACATATTTCAGCCACTTACTCGTGGCATAGGAAACTGATTGGTTTGTACTGTATTGTAGGAAACATCTTCAGCATTTTAAATATTGGGAAAACTGATGAAGTTTTACAACGTGATGAAGAGCATACGAGTTGCGCTAAATAAGTTTCTAGACTTTTTTCGTATGAGGACTTTTATTGAAAGTACACACATGAAACTCTAGTGACCTTTAAACAAATTCTGGATAGTCCAGTGGAAGATTTATTGTGTGAGCGTTTCAATGACCCTCGTCACAGCCTGTTTCATTTCCTCAATTGTCTCATAACGACAGCCTCTAAGGTTTTCCTTGAGCTTAGGAAATAGCCAAAAGTCATTGGGAACAAGGTTTGGACACTAGTCAGTAATTGGCCACGAAGTGAAGCTTGCTAATCCTAACGGTCTAAGCGGCAGGTCGGCTTTTGTATAAGCGTTGACCGAAATTCTGAACGTGTGTTTTATTCAAATCACTTTTCACGGATTTAACGTAGTTGATTGACAGAAGCGTTAATAGATAGATTGGACATTGTTAGAGATTGCATGGGAAAACCAGCCAATAACACCATTGAACATTTTTTACAATCTCTACTAATAATGTTGTTTTAGATGGGCCGTAGAGTTTGGTATTTTTTAGTAGATTTATCTTATTATAGAGAATTGCATCAGTAGTGAGATATCTTCTGGAGCGGTAGAAGGATCCCAACATCTTTCCAGCGACCTTGGCAACAGACTTGATGTACGTGTTCCATTTCAGATCAGGAGTAAAGGTCAAACCCAGAAGCTTGTCAAAACATGGAGCTTCTCCTAGACGAGAGCCATCTATTTCAATTGATGCAAGATGGGGATCAGAGCATTGATGATGTAAAGATAGAAGCTTGGTTTTAGATGCATTAAAAGTAACTAGTCACCTCTTCCCCCACTGTACCAAACGTTCTAGATCAGAGAAGAGAGAATCAGAGAGAACTTTGTCATTTACAGCCTTTGATGTGTTGCCGTAGATGGTCGTGTCATCAGCATAGATGTCAACGAATGATTTAAGTATATGTTTAGGGAGATCATTAATGTAGATCAGGAAGAGAGTTGGGCTCAGCATGGACCCCTGAGGCACTCCAGCATTTATATTGCAGGCCTCCGATTTTTGTCTATTGACTACTACTCTTATGAGCCTATCAGAGAGAAATAATTCAATGATTGAGAAAACATTTCCAGTTATACCGTAGCTGGAAATCTTGTGAAGTGGGCCTTTGTGCCATACCTTATCGAAGGCCTTTCATATGTCAAGAGCAAAAAAAAAGAAAGCCTTTGTCAAGAGATTCGCTAGTACTATAAGATATAACCGTTAGCACATTTGCGGTAGATCTTGCAGAAGGAAGGGAAACCATATTGCGTGTCACTAAGGAGGTTATTTCTGCTGAGGTGGTTGACTACTTCTCTATTTAATATGGATTCCAACAACTTACTCATGACACACAGGAGACTTATTGGTCTACTGAGAGGGAGATGACTTCTCACCTGAATTATTAAATAGAGTGCATACTGATGAGGTTTTCCAGGGTGTTGAAAAGCACTTTTCCTTAAGGCAACTCTTAAACAGTTTTGTAAGTATGGGAGCAATTTCTGGTTGAAGCTTTTTTAACACTATAATTGGGATGCCGTAAGGGCCAGTTGCTTTACTGGAATCAAGGTTCTTGATTAGCTTGGCGACCTCATGCACAGATATTTGTATGTTACCTAGCGTGTTCTGCGTTATAGGAGGAAATATGGGGAGTTGATGACCTTCGTCGAATAGGGGAGAATTAGCTGCAAAGTTCTTGGCAAATAGTTTGGCCTTGTCTGACGCTGATGAAATGACCTCTGGTCCATTGATAATGGTTGGGATAGAACGCACACTTCTGTTAAGGATCCTATTTGTTATTTGTCAAAACTGGTGGGAACCAAGCCGCTGATCAGCTACTTTGGATTTAACAGACTGAGCATATAGCTCTCTTGCATGTTTTATTACTCTTTTACATTGGTTGCTGGTGTTCCTGAAGGCAACTTAAGATTCAGTGTATCTCTTACGTTGGTAGCTATGGGAAAAGTGATTTCTGTGCGCGATGGCAGCAGCACATTCTGGGGAGAACCATGGCTGGCTGTTAGGTTTTTGTTGGAATTTTTTAGATGGTATGAATCGGTCTATACCTACAATTAACCATTCGGTAAGGTCTGATACTATAGAGGACACATCCTTTTTAAACATGGAATGCAGAGGTAGATCGGATATGAATGTACGGAAGCGAGAGTTACTGGAGCTGCCGATAACACATCCACTGCATTATCTACTCTCCATTAAAAAAGGGGAGGGATAGGTACGAGGGACTTATTATTTATGCGTTGAGCACTGTTGACGTAAATACTGAAAACAGATAGATCAAACTTTATATAGATACATGAATGATGATGATGATGATGATGATGATGATGATGATGATGATGATGATGATGATGATGTGTGTGTGTGTGTGTGTGTGTGTGTGTGAAAGAATTTCTCTTGATAATGAAGAAACTCCAAACAATCAAGACGCCGTGTTCTGCGAATGGCTATGAGCACGAAACCATTTTCAAGTGAAAAAAAAAATCCAATTCGTCAACACCTTCATCAGGCTTACCTGTAAAATGTTCCATTGAATTGTTGTAAACACTTAACGACAATTATGGCGCCTAATTTGCTCGAACCACCGGCGACTTGCGCCACAGCTCCCCAAAACACTACCACACTTTTTTTGTTTTCTTTTTTTGTTTGTAGTCTTTTTTACTACCTCTGGTTCCATTCAATCTCTAATCAAGTCACCACAACGCGGAATAAAATGGTTGCGAAAGAAATAATAGACCTCAAAATGTCTTGAGGGGCTTTTTTTTTTTGTTTTGTTTTTTTTTTTTTCACTCAGCGAGCCGGGACCATTAATGATTCCAAGTTTCTAGACATTTTTTGTAGCGTGTTATCTATTTATTTATTTTCACAATATTTTTTTTATTTATGTTTGCTTCTAAATTCGTGACGCTTGCTCATTTGCGATAATAGTTGTTCAGAGAACGCCACCAGGTGGCGGGCGCGTATTAAAAATGCACCAGCGAGACGCCATTTTGAAAGTCTTTGTTCGATTGAGGGTCTTATTGTTGTTGCTTTTAAAAATGGTGTGTAATTGCCGGAACAATTGAGCGCTCCTCGCTCTGTAGTTTTAATCAATAAGATTCCTATTTATCTATCTATGAAACGTAGTCATCCACCGACAGCTGTTTCGTCTTTTAAATACTCATCACTATTACTAGACGCAACGAGAACATCAACATTGAGATTCGAACGTGATGAAGCGACACTTTACTCCTTGAGCGAACATGTATGATGCTATTCGTGGAAGGAAAGTCTATCGTTTTATGAATGCGTTTTTTATACATTTGTTTATTTCCTTACGATATTGTTAACATAGGCGATTCAAATTTGCTTTGCTTTTGTGAAAATGATCATTTTCTTTTCAGAATGCTAAAAGAAGCTTTGATCAAAAAAAAATGTAAAAACAAAAATAAAGAAAGCAGTTTAAATTCCCGAAAAAAAAGAAACTAAATTTAATCTATCGCAGACTTAGCACCTACATAATCCGACTTCTAAAAAGTTGATAATTACAAAAGAGAATTCAACTATATAAGAATGAGGGAAAAACAAGGAAAGATAAAGCCTTGGCTAAAATTGTTTAATATACATAGACTTCGCACTTGCAAGTGCTGATTTCTCAAAAGTCTACAATTATAAAAGAGAATTTAACTATATAAGGATTAAAAAATAAAATCTTAACTAAAATTTTATAAATAGAAAATGGGGATCCTCAGCTGCCTAGCATGTAGCTGTTTCGGAAATTTAAAAACAAAACAGCTGTTAAATAAATGGCTCTCCAGTGGATAATACCAATGAAAAAATATAGAGTACGGTTAATATTTATACAATATATAAAAAATAAAAATAAAAAATAAAATAATATATATTAGTAAATTTACAAGATTTCAATATCTATTCTGCGACATATTAACTAGCATATACATCCTATGAGAATAAAAATGCATAAAAGCTTAAGTGCCTTTGGCAAAGGTAAATAGATAAGAGGAAGGAAACCTAGCCATACATATTTAAAAACCCATTATGTAGTCTAAAGGAGCTTGGAGTAAAAGAAAAAGTATGCAGTTTAAATTCCCGAAAAAAAAGAAACTAAATTTAACCTATCGCAGACTACATAATCCAATATCTAAAAGTTCATCATTACAAAAGAAAATTCAACTTTATAAAGATGAGGGAAAAAAATAAAATGCCTTAAGTAAAATTGTTAAATAGAAATAGACTTAGCACTAGCATAAGCCGATTTCTCAAAAGTCTTCAATTATTAAAGAGAATTTAACTATATAAAGATGAAAAAAAACCTTTACTAATTTTTTTTTTAAATAGAAAACGAGAATCCTCATATAGTTGTTTCCACATATATATATACATACACACACACACATATATATATATATATATATATATATATATATGTATATATATAAATTGCTTCATTTACTCACATAAATTAATATATGACAGTAGAAATTTATGCGTGAACTTTAAGTATTTACTTCAACAGTGCTCAAAACGTAGGTAGATCTAGTTAGTAAGTTATAAAATATATATGGTGATTAAGCTACACAGAATGTTCCGCGTTTCATCCACGCTAGGATTCTTCAGGCTTATGCGAGAATTTTGTGGTTGCCTCGCGTTTTTATATACGCACCTTCTATTGAGTTTTTAGTAAGCAATCAGCTTTCTAGTATCCACTGCACCCTTTTTAATCAGCCAATGAGTAGGCACTTACAGGATAAATGCAAAGTTGACCTCCGGTTGACCCGTTTCTTTGTGTGTGTGCTATTTATCGTAGATATCTAGTGTCTTGACCTATTCTAAATGACAGAACCTCCCCTCATCGTCTGTCTTATTTGAGTGGGTCAGCCATTCCACGTTATGGACGTTGAAGTTACCACAGTTGTGAATGTTAGCCGAGCGATGTGCAGACAAGATGTGGTCTATTTTCTCCGATATACTCTTAAAGATAGTAACTCCGCTGTTATGAGGGCGATAGAGGGCAAATATAAATGCGGTGGTGTAAGCACATATAAGGTAAATTAGGGTGTAAGCGCATATAAGGTAAATTAGGGTGTAAGCGCATATAAGGTAAATTAGGGTGTAAGCGCATATAAGGTAAATTAGGGTGTAAGCACATATAAGGTAAATTAGGGTGTAAGCACATATAAGGTAAATTAGGGTGTAAGCGCATATAAGGTAAATTAGGGTGTAAGCGCATATAAGGTAAATTAGGGTGTAAGCGCATATAAGGTAAATTAGGGTGTAAGCACATATAAGGTAAATTAGGGTGTAAGCACATATAAGGTAAATTAGGGTGTAAGCGCATATAAGGTAAATTAGGGTGTAAGCACATATAAGGTAAATTAGGGTGTAAGCGCATATAAGGTAAATTAGGGTGTAAGCACATATAAGGTAAATTAGGGTGTAAGCGCATATAAGGTAAATTAGGGTGTAAGCACATATAAGGTAAATTAGGGTGTAAGCACATATAAGGTAAATTAGGGTGTAAGCACATATAAGGTAAATTAGGGTGTAAGCACATATAAGGTAAATTAGGGTGTAAGCGCATATAAGGTAAATTAGAGTGTAAGCACATATAAGGTAAATTAGGGTGTAAGCACATATAAGGTAAATTAGGGTGTAAGCGCATATAAGGTAAATTAGGGTGTAAGCACATATAAGGTAAATTAGGGTGTAAGCGCATATAAGGTAAATTAGGGTGTAAGCACATATAAGGTAAATTAGGGTGTAAGCACATATAAGGTAAATTAGGGTGTAAGCACATATAAGGTAAATTAGGGTGTAAGCACATATAAGGTAAATTAGGGTGTAAGCACATATAAGGTAAATTAGGGTGTAAGCGCATATAAGGTAAATTAGGGTGTAAGCACATATAAGGTAAATTAGGGTGTAAGCACATATAAGGTAAATTAGGGTGTAAGCACATATAAGGTAAATTAGGGTGTAAGCACATATAAGGTAAATTAGGGTGTAAGCGCATATAAGGTAAATTAGGGTGTAAGCACATATAAGGTAAATTAGGGTGTAAGCACATATAAGGTAAATTAGGGTGTAAGCACATATAAGGTAAATTAGGGTGTAAGCACATATAAGGTAAATTAGGGTGTAAGCGCATATAAGGTAAATTAGGGTGTAAGCACATATAAGGTAAATTAGGGTGTAAGCACATATAAGGTAAATTAGGGTGTAAGCGCATATAAGGTAAATTAGGGTGTAAGCACATATAAGGTAAATTAGGGTGTAAGCACATATAAGGTAAATTAGGGTGTAAGCGCATATAAGGTAAATTAGGGTGTAAGCACATATAAGGTAAATTAGGGTGTAAGCACATATAAGGTAAATTAGGGTGTAAGCACATATAAGGTAAATTAGGGTGTAAGCACATATAAGGTAAATTAGGGTGTAAGCGCATATAAGGTAAATTAGGGTGTAAGCACATATAAGGTAAATTAGGGTGTAAGCACATATAAGGTAAATTAGGGTGTAAGCGCATATAAGGTAAATTAGGGTGTAAGCACATATAAGGTAAATTAGGGTGTAAGCGCATATAAGGTAAATTAGGGTGTAAGCACATATAAGGTAAATTAGGGTGTAAGCACATATAAGGTAAATTAGGGTGTAAGCACATATAAGGTAAATTAGGGTGTAAGCACATATAAGGTAAATTAGGGTGTAAGCGCATATAAGGTAAATTAGGGTGTAAGCGCATATAAGGTAAATTAGGGTGTAAGCGCATATAAGGTAAATTAGGGTGTAAGCGCATATAAGGTAAATTAGGGTGTAAGCGCATATAAGGTAAATTAGGGTGTAAGCGCATATAAGGTAAATTAGGGTGTAAGCGCATATAAGGTAAATTAGGGTGTAAGCGCATATAAGGTAAATTAGGGTGTAAGCGCATATAAGGTAAATTAGGGTGTAAGCACATATAAGGTAAATTAGGGTGTAAGCGCATATAAGGTAAATTAGGGTGTAAGCACATATAAGGTAAATTAGGGTGTAAGCGCATATAAGGTAAATTAGGGTGTAAGCGCATATAAGGTAAATTAGGGTGTAAGCACATATAAGGTAAATTAGGGTGTAAGCACATATAAGGTAAATTAGGGTGTAAGCACATATAAGGTAAATTAGGGTGTAAGCACATATAAGGTAAATTAGGGTGTAAGCACATATAAGGTAAATTAGGGTGTAAGCACATATAAGGTAAATTAGGGTGTAAGCACATATAAGGTAAATTAGGGTGTAAGCGCATATAAGGTAAATTAGGGTGTAAGCACATATAAGGTAAATTAGGGTGTAAGCACATATAAGGTAAATTAGGGTGTAAGCGCATATAAGGTAAATTAGGGTGTAAGCACATATAAGGTAAATTAGGGTGTAAGCACATATAAGGTAAATTAGGGTGTAAGCACATATAAGGTAAATTAGGGTGTAAGCACATATAAGGTAAATTAGGGTGTAAGCGCATATAAGGTAAATTAGGGTGTAAGCACATATAAGGTAAATTAGGGTGTAAGCACATATAAGGTAAATTAGGGTGTAAGCGCATATAAGGTAAATTAGGGTGTAAGCACATATAAGGTAAATTAGGGTGTAAGCGCATATAAGGTAAATTAGGGTGTAAGCACATATAAGGTAAATTAGGGTGTAAGCGCATATAAGGTAAATGAGTGTCTTCTCTAGAGATATCCCTCTCACACGGGAAGCTATCTTTAATGCAGGCATGCTCATGGCGATCTTGGGGGTCAGATTTAGATGTTAAGTTAAGTATCCTTTAATATATATATATATATATATATATATATATATATATATATATATATATATATATACTAGACTACCCGTGACCCGTTGAGTCAGTATATTGTATTAGCTATGGAATTCATGAATGAGCGTGACTCTTGTGACATAAAGAAAATAGTTTTTTAGGGTTTTATTTTGACATAACAGAAACATTTCTATGAAAGTATATTAAAATGAAAAAAATATAGATAGATTTCTATGAGTCGTTCTCTTTATTATAATTGATTATTTTTGAAAAAAAATTTCCAGTTACTGAATTATAAGTGGTTGGCCATACTTATAGGTAAATGTGCACTGAACAGATACCATAATACTTATTATAGTTAAATTCAAATTTTGATATATCTGCTTTTTTTTTACATCGTTCATTTCTGTATTACGTTTAAGTTAAACTCCACTCTTCCCATGTTAAATAATAATTTCGAAACAATAACGTTAATATTTCAGCGTCCCAATTTTCTTTTGTTTTTGTTTATTTTAAACCCCACTCCTCCCATGTTAAATAATAATTTCGAAATAATAACTTTAATATTTCCGCGTCCCAATTGTTCTTTTATCTGTTTTTTTTTTCGCGTTTAAATTATCCAAATAAACAGTTGTAAATACTGTCTGCTCTTTTTTTCATCGTTCATTTCTGTATTACCTTTATTTTAAACCCCACTCTTCCCATGTTAAATAATAATTTCGAAATAATAACGTTAATATTTCAGTGCGCAGGTCATGCGTGCATGCGCAACCGGATGTCGTAAACCGGAAAGTTGGTTACATACATCGTTACAAGATCATTTGAGTTTTATAATTATATATATATATATATATATATATATACATATATATATATATGTGTGTGTGTGTGTGTGTGTGTGTGTGTGTGTGTGTGTGTGTGTGTGTGTGTGTGTGTGTGTGTGTGTGTGTGTGTGTGTTGTGTGTGTGTTGTGTGTGTGTTATTAGTCTCGTTTAAGTTTCCTTGTTCAATTGTTCTTTGCTTAATGTAATAAATGTATAAAATTTGTTTGGCTCATTTTTTTACTCATGAGGAGATAACAAGCATGTTAAAGTTGTTAGAGAGGATGGAGGAGTGTAGGTTATTTTCACTTAGCGCTAAGATGTCCGTGGAGTTTGCTAGGATAAATGATTCTACATCATCTAAGTTATTTCTAAGTCCGCGGATATTTGTAAATGCAAGCATCAAGGGAGGAGAGGAGACGATTTGGTTTTGTTTGAATCTGGGTTTGGTATGGTCGTACGTTTTGATGTGCTGTTATTTTATTAAATTTTTGATGTGCTGTTATTTTATTAAATTTTTGATGAGCTGTTATTTTATTAAATTTTTGATGAGCTGTTATTTTATTAAATTTTTGATGAGCTGTTATTTTATTAAATATTTGATGAGCTGTTATTTTATTAAATTTTTGATGAGCTGTTATTTTATTAAATTTTTGATGAGCTGTTATTTTATTAAATTTTTGATGAGCTGTTATTTTATTACATTTTTGATGAGCTATTATTTTATTAAATTTTTGATGTGCTATTATTTTATTAAATTTTTGATGAGCTATTATTTTATTAAATTTTTGATGTGCTATTATTTTATTAAATTTTTGATGAGCTGTTATTTTATTAAATTTTTGATGAGCTGTTATTTTATTAAATAGTTTCAGTTTTAGGAGAGATGCTGGACAAAGTAGATGTGCACAATACCAAACAGACAACATAAGTAGACCATCAACCAACTCTTCATTCGCAGGACACGGGGCGCGGGAATGCCCACCAGAAATCAGTGCAAGGTCCCTTTTCATGCGCGATCTGGCACTACATTTATTTAGAGCTAAAATATAAATATTCTAAAAAATGGCAGGTTTTAACCTAGATAATTAGTTCATCTTAAACACTATGATCTCACAACATATACAAAATGCGGTTGAGTTGTTTGTTTTTCGTTTTGTTTTGTGTTTTTTAGGTCAGGGAACGCAACATGCAGAGATTCCCACCTCTCAGAATGCTTTCCTATCATGCGGTATGGCTGACGTCTATTTTGTGTAATTTTTTAACGAAACTGCCATGATTTGGGAATTCATGGAAATTTACCACTTTCTGCAATCAACGATTCGCTCAAACGTTATCATTGTGTGCAAAAGAAATCAAATTGATCTCCAATTGTTGTCTTGAACGGGACATTGTATCCTCTTAATTATCGACACTGCGAATCCAATTAACCCAGAACTTCTTTTACGTGATAATTAGATTGAGTAAGTGCACCGGCCATGCAGAAGGGTTCCTGAAAGGAAAAGCAACACCTCGGTTTTGATGTCGCCAGGACGATTTAGTTGTATTGCTCGCAATCATAAGAAACTTCATTAGCATCTGGAAATGGTTTGCATTGGCGGATGTTTCTGCGATCTCTGGTAGCGGGCCTTTAGGGACTGATACATTCTGCGATATCTGATAGCGGGCCTTTAGGGAGCGATACATTCTGCGACCTCTGGTAGCGGGCCTTTAGGGGCCGATACATTCTGCGATCTCTGGAAGCGGGCTTTTAGGGACCGATACATTCTGCGACCTCTGGTAGCGGGCCTTTAGGCGCCGATACATTCTGCGATCTCTGGTAGCAGGACTTTAGAGACCGATACATTCTGCTATCTCTGGAAGCGGGCCTTTAGGGACCAATACATTCTGCAATCTCTGGAAGTGGGCCTTTAAGGGACGATACATTGAAGAGGCTTATTATTTTCTAATCCCTGAAGAGCTTCGCCCCCGTGAGAATATATAACTTTACATATTAACATAAAACGTTCATACAAAACAGCTGTTTTATGATTCATATATGTATGTAGTGAGTAACGTCTGCATATATTTTGTTTACAAAGGAATCACCACTTATTAAGGCCAAGAGGCCACTCCGGGATAAAAGTTAAAGAGTGTACCGTGATCAAAAGGACAATATCATAGTAATCGTTAGAAGTGTAAATTTGGATAGCTTCAAGGTAACAGCTCGTCAAGAACTTGTTTACATTGGACTTGAAGACAGCCATATTGTAGTGAGCTGGAAAGCAGGTAAAAGGAAGAGAGTTCTACGGGTGTGCAATCTAAGAAAGAAACTTCGTTCATGGAATCTACGTTTAGGTTTAGGTACAAATAGTGGGGAAATTATTGAGAGTGTTTACAGCCAAACGAATGTTTCTCGTGAAAGTTTTGCGAGAGAGGACCATAGATTGGAGCTCAGACGAGCACTTTCCATGACAAAAGGCATCCTCCACTAGGCTACGAAGTCTATTCTGAACTCTGTCAAGGAAGAGATATGTGCATTTACGAGAATATATATATATATATATATATATATATATATATATAGTCAGAGAGAAAAAGAGTGAAAAAGAAGGAAAGACGTGCAAATATTTAGATATCCGCAAACTGTACATATATTGAATTCTGGCTTGCTTACGTTTATTGATTGAGGTAGTATAATTATATTTAAGAAACAACATTTTATACGTTTTCCTTTATTGGCAAAAAAACTTGAGCATTTTGCTGCCTTTGGCCTCGATGCAATCTCTATTATATTAAAATGTATTCTTAGGTGTGATTAAAGATGAAATGATAACACACTACCTATGTATGTGCGGTGGGTGGTTCAAAGGAATTAGTAGGTCGTTCGATAAAATATTTACGTCAAGAAAGAAAAGTTCTTAGATTTAAAAGCCAATACATATGATTATCATATCGATTTGTCGGCATCCTTTGATGTCTAGTTTTTTTTTCTTCTTTCAACACATATCTATCAGATTAATATGACAGATTAATGATTACTTTTCTTTAGCGCACCTGTCGGGTGCACTCAACTGACCGTAATTTATGAATAAAATACCCTCTTGTTGCATATATATGTGTGTGTTTATATATACATATATATATATATATATATATATATATATATATATATATATATATATATATATAGTGTCTGCCTTGACAGAGTTCAGAATAGACTTCGTAGCCTAGTAGAGGAAGCCCTTTTGTCATGGCAAGTTCTCCTCTGAGCTCCAATCTATGGTCCTCTCTCGCAAAACTTTCACGAGAAACATTCGTTTGGCTGTAAACACTCTCAATAATTTCCCCCACTCTTTATCTGTACCTAAACCTAAACGTAGATTCCATGAACGAAGCTTCTTTCTTAGAACTGCACACCCGTAGAACTCTTTTCCGTTTACCTGCTTTCCAGCTCACTACAATATGGCTGTCTTCAAGTCCAATGTAAACAAGTTCTTGATGAGCTCTTACCTTGAAGCTATCCAAATTTACACTTCTAACGATTACCATGATATTGTCCTTTTGATCACTGTACACTATTTAATCTTTATCCCGGAGTGGCCTCTGGGTCTTAATAAGTGGTGATTCCTTCGTAAACAAAATATATGCAGACGTTACTCATTACATATATATATATATATATATATATATATATATATATATATATTCATACAAACATGCATTAACATCTACACAAACGATCATAAATAAAAACTCACGCATACACATAGAAAAGTGTATACAACTTTAAAGGCACACGCATGTCCAAAAGTATACCTAAATTTTTATAGTTTTATTTGTTTAAAAATACAAGTTTTATAAAATAACGTCGATCACTTTACTTTGCAGTTGTTTATAATTAACTACTTTTTATAAAACAACATAACTTCGTAGGAATATGAAACCATCACAATTTAAAAATATTTTTGTCATTCGAGTAACATAGTCATAGTCATAGTCAGAAGGATTTTATTTACTTTTTTATTTTAAAACCATAAAACAGCTGTATATATATACATATATATATATATGTATATACATATATATATATGTATATACATATATATATATGTATATATATATATATATATATATATGTATGTATATAGGGTATGCATATGTGTATGTTTAGGTGAATCATTTATATGAAACAGTTTGTATATATCAATTGTAATATTTCTCATAAATAAAGTTTTTTATGAAACAGATATGTGTCTGTGCGTGTGTGTGTAAAGTAATTTTGAAAAAGTCCAAGCTCTATGAATGACATTTTTATTGGGTCCCAGATCATACATAGTGTATAGAATAAATCTGAAAGTTAGAAATATCAACGTTTCTCAGTTGTGTTTTTATCACTTTTCAAAGATATCCATTACAATATTGTTTTGTTTTACGCCTGACAAATCTCCACAATTGTGTTATTGCTGCATATTTAGTCACATACTCCTCAGATGTTTTGATTAAAAAGGTATAAAACAATATTTTGGAAAATTTACATAGTTCATGTAACCGACACCATGGGGTATTTTCATAAGTTTTTTAATGTAAACATCTGATGAGTACGTGACTAAATGTGCAGGAATAACATAATTTTGAAGACTTAATAGTCGCAATACAAACTAACATTGTAATGGATACTTTTGTAAACTTGATATTTGGAACTTGGAGAATTATATATATATATATATATATATATATATATATATATATATATATATAATTATTTGTTTAAAAATACAAATTTTATAAAATAACGTCGATCACTTTACTTTGCAGTTGTTTATAATTAACTATTATACAAAACGATCATAAATAAAAACTCACGCATACACAAACGATCATAAATAAAAACTCACGCATACACATAGAAAAGTGTATACAATTTTAAAGGCACACGCATGTCCAAAAGTATACCTATATTTTTATAGTTTTATTTGTTTAAAAATACAAGTTTTATAAAAAGGAAAATTACAAAGATTTTTTTTTTTAAGCAAAAGTATTAGTTATGCATTAGTAGGTTAAAGTGTTAATACAAATAAAATGGATACAGTTTAACGTGTTGTCCAGGACTATTTTTTTTTTTTTTTGATAAATAGAAATCTATATACTCTGAGCATTACCCCTAGGGGTTTCCGCTGATATTCATGCAAAAAAGTAAGAGCCTTCTCATAAGTGGAACTTCGCTGGTCTGTATTTTTAATATATAGAAATCTATATACATACAGGGCAGTGAAAAAAAAAATTATTCAGTCGAATTCACCAACAAGTTTTGAGAAAAAACGTTGTAGCTGAAACTAATATTGTAATGGATACTTTTGTAAACTTGATATTTGGAACTTGGAGAATTATATATATATATATATATATATATATATATATATATATATATATATATGTATATATATATATATATATATATATAATTATTTCCATTTTATTTAATTATTTCCATTTTATTTAATTATTTCCATTTTCATCTGATTTTAAATTTATTTTATTTGCCTGTCAACAGATATATTTTGGTTTTTATTCATAAATTGATTGAAAACTTGAACTGAATTTTGAAACTGATATATGAAAAACATTTTTACCGGATTAATATAATCAAAGATTTGCCGGATATCCAATCAAACTAAAGAAAAACTGTGGAAATATGTATATATATATATATTGTATTGTTACCAGCTTCCTTGGATTTGTTGCAATACGCGTTGGATCTTTTTACCTGCCGAATACCATAGACTTTAGATTTGAAGTTCAATATCCTTTTTTGCTGCATCAGTATCACATGTCCCTTATTCTATGCAGCTAAAATGATTTAAAAACTTAAAAAATATTTTATTTAATTTGCTATGTTTATTACCTGTAATAAATCAGGTGCAAACCTTTTATGATATTTACTAATATTTTCCTCCGAGGAGATGTATAAACATCGAAAACTCATGATGTTAAGAAACAGTCGCCTATTCTTGTAAGTAAGCTTTTGTGTTCCACCATTACATTTTAAATTGCTTCAGTTTGTGTCTATTCGTTAAATTCTTACATGCTATAAAGCTATATTTCTTTTATATACACATTGAACAATGTTTCAGGCAAACTATACTCAGTTATATATATATATATATATTACGGCGAGGAGAGGATAAATGGGAGAGAATGAAATGGGAGGACAGAGAAATTAAATAGGAATCGTCCTTTCCCCATTGGTAAACAGACTGTAGTTACTTGGATATTTAATCTCAATCCCACAATCTCTCTCAATCCATGCTCTCTCTCTCTCTCTCTCTCTCTCTCTCTCTCTCTCTCTCTCTCTCTCTCTTTCTCTCTCTCTCACACTCACTCACTCACTCGCTCGCTCGCACGCTATCTCTCTCTCCTTCTCTCTATCTCTCTCTATTTCTTCTCTCTATCTCTCTATTGCTCTATCTTTATCTATCTATCTCTGAGTGCAAAGGTCACACATCTGACCTAAAGCAATTATATCTTACGTGGCGAAAACTCTGGTTTAAATGTCAGCAATTTTTCATCATTGAATTTTTCTCCCGTGCTGTCGACACACGCACAGATATACGTAGCCACATTGACACATACGTACACATATGTAAATACATTGCACATACATACACAAACGTAAACACAGACAAAGAGAGGTGTGAACAGGTATACGCAAAACCACTGGTACATATATTGTAATAAAGATGTATTTATCCCCCCCCCGCACATACACACGCGCACATATACGCTACACTTGAATGCGTCAACTGTTACACAGACAAAATCTTTGCTTTTAGCGGCTTCACTAAATTTTCACAATCTGGATTTCTTTCTTTACATCTATGTTTCAACCTTTCGCCGCCCCCACCTAGCACCTCCTCCTTCACTTTTTATCCGCCAACCTTCTAGCCTCCTCCTTCTCCAACATGTCAAAAACTCCACCCACTTTTCAGACCTCCATTTCACTTTTAACGTAGTGACGTCACTGTTTATCTAGGTCAAAAATCCAATCGAGGATCAGATGTATGTCAGTTTTTTAATTGGACGTAAGGTTTGGAATTATTCATCTAAAAATTTGTTAACATTGGTCTTTAAAACTATATTTAAAAAGAGTTTTTTAATATATTTTTCAAATATTTGTAACTCTCTACGGTCTTTCAAACTACGCCGGTTGAAGGCAATGTAGTGTTTTTTAAGTATCTTCCCCAAATTGGCAAATGGGTACGGCGGTTTATAGTCACATGTGGTCTTAATAGTTTTTGATCGTTCCATTCCTATTGTCATGCTGCCGAGTGTCTTTCTAGACCGGGTAAGTAGTGTTAGGTTATACTGGGGGATCATCGGGTTGCCTTGCTGATAGTCGATTTAGAAAAATCCACTATTGTTATAAGCAGGTATAAATGTTTGCTCATGGCCATTATTATTATTTTGTTAACTGTTATGTAGAAAAAGGTATGCAGAGAGAATGTTTGAGAAAAAAGGGGATGTTTAGTAAAATATTTCGGTTAACTTAGAAGCAATCAATGAAAGAATGCGGTGGATAAACAAAATATGTTTTCAGACCAGGAATGCGGCCTTGAGAGTTGAGTGTAAACAAAATAGGTTTTTAAAATAACAGATAAAAAAAACGTGATTCAAAAGTCACATTTTAAAATATGTAAGTTGAATTACGTCATAGCAAGGATTATGTTAAATATATATAAGTAGAGTTAATAGACAAATGGGAGAAGAGCGAGACGGGAGACAGTCGGCTGGTATTCTGCACAACTACTTGTCCAGCACCCCCTCACTCATCCACCCTAACTGAAACTTTTAAATAAAATAAAATGAAATGACAGCTCAAGCAAAAGTTACGTTTAAACCAGGACCAAACTCAAAGAAAACCAACCTGCCTCCTCCCTTGAGGCTTGCATTTACTAATATCCGCGGGCTTAGAACTAACTTAGATGATGTTGAGTCATTTCTCCTTGTAAACACCCCGGATATCTTAGCATTAAGTGAAACTAACCTTTACTCCTCCATACCCTCTAACCACTTTAACATGCCTGGTTATCTCCCACTCTACCGTAAGGACTCGGACAGACATATGCATGGACTTGGAGTCTATATTTGAAACACCCTCCCCCTAACTAGAGAAATAAAACTAGAATCAGAGGGCCAGGCCTTTATGTGCTTCAGACTAAATATGCAACACAATATTAGCTACTTATATTTTCTCTACCGCTCTCCCTACAACCAAGACTGTACCCTAATAAACAAAGTCTCAGACAGCATAGATATAGCACTCTCCCTCGATACTAGCGCACAAATACATGTATTTGGTGACTTCAATGTCCACCACAGTAACTGACTAGGATTCTCAAATCACACAGACGTAGCTGGTAGCGCCACATATAGCTTCTCTATATCTCATTCCCTATCTCAGATGGTTACATTTCCGACACGTTTCCCAGACCAGCACGATCAACATGCCTCACGTCTAGATCTCTTTCTGACAACAGTTCCCAATGACTGTACAACAAATGCCCATAGCCCACTCGGGAATGCTGATCACGCTGTGATAATGGTAGAAATCAGCCTAAATTCTCGCCCTAAAACTGAAGACCCACTACTCAAAACAACGAGGTATTACAAAAAGGCTGATTGGGAAGCCATCAGGGAGCTCATCAGAGATGCCCCATGGCAAAATATATTTACTCTTCCAGCGGAACAGTGTGCAAATGAGACAACTGAATGGTTCAAAACTGCTATTGAAGCACATGTTCCCGCACGGAAATACTATAGCAAGCCCCACTCCCCCCAATGGTTTACTTCTGCTTGTGCAGCTGCCATTTGTCAAAGGCAGCATGCGTTCCGCAGATTCAACCGACATAAGTCCAGCTCAAATAAACAGAAGTTTATAGAAGCTAGAAATAATTGTAAGAGAGTGATAGACACAGCTAAGTCAGATTACTCTGAAACCACCAGAAAGCGCATCGAAGCACAGAAATTAGGAACCCGGGATTTTTGGAAAATCTACAACAGCGTAGTTAATAATGGACAGTCAATTATTCCCCCACTAACAAACAATCATGAGGTTGCTTGCACGGCAACTGACAAGGCTAATCTGCTTGCCAGTCGGTTTGCCTCAAACTCCACACTGAACTCGGTACACCACTCACTCCCTGATTTTCCTCTGCGAACAGACGCCACACTTGACGACTTGAAAATCACCCCTTCTCAAGTACATGCTATTATAAAAAACCTAGACACCTCTAAAGCATGTGGACCAGATCTCATCCCGGCTGTGCTATTAAAAAAATGCTCTGCCGAGGTTGCTCCAGTTCTGTCCAAACTTTACAATAAATGCCTTAACGAATCTTGTTTTCCCGACTGCTGGAAAACCGCCTCTGTGGTACCAGTCTTCAAGAATTCTGGTGAAAGAACTGACCCACTAAATTATCGCCCCATTAGCCTCCTCCCACTTTTCGCCAAAATATTTGAGTCCTTAGTTAATAAAGCCCTAGTCCAGCACCTAACAGCTGCTAAACTCTTGACTGACAAACAATATGGATTCAGGCAAGCCCGTTCAACAGCAGATATCTTAACTGTAGTTTCTGAACGTATATACCGTTCATTGGATAAAACAGGGGAGGGTAGAGCGGTGGCCCTTGATATATCTAAGGCTTTTGACAGGGTATGGCACGATGGTCTTCTAAGGAAAATTATATCATATGGAATCACTGGAAGAATTCATAACGTAATTAAATCCTTCTTAAGTAATAGAAAAATCAAAGTTGTCCTCGACGGACGTACATCCAAACAATATGACATAAATGCGGGAGTGCCTCAGGGGTCTATCCTTGGACCTCTATTGTTCCTGATATTCATAAACGACCTCCCTGATAATATTGTTTCGGAGATGGGTATATTTGCCGATGACATCACTCTCTATAACAGATATGAGGGGAAAACAAATGAACACATATCCAAGAAAATGGCAGAAACACTAGAGGATGACCTCTAATCCGTAGTGGAATGGGGACAAAAATGATTGGTCTCATTCAATGCTGCTAAGACTAAGCTTGTTTCCTTCAATAACTACAAGAAACCTTCTCTACCACCAATAGCAATGGCCAAGAACACATTGCCTGAAAGTACTTCTTTTAAACTCCTCGGCCTAACGTTTACAGGGAATATGAACTGGAATAGATACATTGAGAGCATTGCCAAGGCTGCTGCAAGGAAGGTTGGCTCCCTCTACCGTGCTAGAAAACTACTTACGCCTGCCAGTATCCTATACCTCTATAAGGCAACCATTCGCCCATGTATGGAGTACTGTTGTCACATCTGGGCTGGTGCATCTGCTGCTTGTCTCTCGCTCCTGGACAGGGTTCAAAAAAGAGTCGCAAACCTGATAGGTCCTGAACTGTCATCTGGGCTTCAACCTCTGTCCAATCGACGAGATGTTGCATCCCTCTGCCTGTTCTACAAATACTTTAATGGTGAATGCTCTGACGAACTGCAAACACTTGTACCTCCCCGACGTAACTACCCCCGACAAACCCGACAAGCTACTAAGTCTCATCCCTTTACAGTGGAGATCCCTAGGTGCAAGAAAGCCTTTTACTCCAATAGTTTCTTCCCCAGAACTGCGGGTCTTTGGAACTCCCTTCCGGGATTCTGCTTTCCCAACTGCAATGATATGCAGAAGTTCAAGTGTAATGTTAACAAACATCTTTCTACTCTTCTCCCTTCATAATGACCCCGCTAATTAATTCCCTTATAGTAGCCCCCTGCTTCAAAGTGGCACTGTGCCTTGTTTGGGGTGAAAATTGAATAAAAAAAATTAAAAAAAAAAAAGATGGCGGAGTGTCTGTAATGGCCCTGTACGGGGGAAATGCAGAATCTAAAGACGTTTGCAATCTTCCAACAAGAAAACATTTGGAATAAAAGCTGTCCGAAAATATAACCGAAGACTTTTGGTGGCTTCTTTAGAAGGATATTCATTTCAGCTTTGGCTGGTTTGTAAACCAAGACCCCCGGATGAATTAAGGTAATGTTTTCCTGTTCGGCAGTTAAGAGAAAATGTTTGTTGATAGAATATTATGTGTCCCATTTGTTGAACTGTTGTTGAAGGTTGATATATCTGTTATGATATGTTTAAAATGTACGCAAACATAAGATGAACATTATATAGACGACTATATAAGAAATATACCGTTTGGTCCCTTGGTTTATACATTTTTGTTTTATATACACGTGTGATAAACAACTCTAAGTCATACAGAACTCCGCTATCTAACAGTAGGAAAGCAAGACAGTATTGGTAGAGTCCCTCAGGGGGTCCATCCTGAGTCCAACTCTCTTCCTGATCTACATCAATTATCTCCCTAAACACATACTTAAATCATTCGTTGACATCTATTTTTTTTTTACACAGTGATCACCACTTATCAAGGTCCGGAAGCCACTCAGGGATAAGGGTTATTGCAAGTACATTACGTTAGTGTGGAGATTTGATGGAGTGCTTACTTAAGGGGGCGGTTCATTAGGAATTTTTTAACATTAGACTTGAAGACATCCAAGTTGTAGTCCGGAGGGAAGCAGGCAGACGGAACAGAGTTCCACAGGCGTGCAGTTCTAAGAAAGAAGCCTTGTTCATGGAATCCGCGTTTTGATTTAGGCACAGATATAGAGTGGGGGAAATTTTTCACAGTGGAATCAGCTAGACGGGTGTTTTTCGTGAAAGATTGGCGAGGGGGGACCAGGGATTGGAGTTCAGACGAGCACCTGCCATGAAAATAACGATAAAACAAGGATAGGCTCGCAACGTCTCTTCTGTGAGAGAGGGGTTGCAGGGTAGAGAAAAGGGCATCCCCCACTAAGCCACGAAGTCTATTTTGTACTCTGTCAAGGCATGATAGGCTGTTTTTGGCAGCTCCTGCCCAGATATGGCAACAGTATTCCATCCTTGGACGTACTTGGCTTTTATATATAGAGATAATTGCATCAGTAGTGAGATATCTTCTGGAGCGGTAGAAGGATCCCACCATCTTTCCAGCGACCTTGGCAACAGACATGATGTACGTGTTCCATTTCAGATCAGGAGTAAAGGTCAAACCCAGAAGCTTGTCAAAACACTGAGCCTCACCCAGACGAGAGCCATCCATCACAATTGATGCCAGCTGGGGATCAGAGCGTTGATGATGTAAGGATAGGAGTTTGGTTTTGGATGCATTAAAGGTAACTAGCCACATCTTCCCCCACTGAACCACACGCTCGAGATCAGAGGAGAGAGAATCAGAGAGAACTTTGTCATTTACAGCCTTTGATGTGTTGCTGTAGATGGTCGTGTCATCAGCATAGATGTCAACGAATAATTTAAGTATGTGTTTAGGGAGGTCATTGATGTAGATCAGGAAGAGAGTTGGGCCCAGGATTTACCCCTGAGGGACCCCAGCATTTATATTGCAGGCCTCCGATTTTTGTCCATCTACCACTACTCATATAAGCCTATCAGAGAGAAATGATTTAATGATTGAGAAAACATTTCCAGTTATACCGTAGCTGGAAATCTTGTGAAGTAGACCCCCATGCCACACCCTGTCAAAGACCTTTGATATGTCAAGAGCAATTGCCCTAGAAAGGAAGCCTTTGTCAAGAGATTCACTAATCCTGTGGGATATAACCGTCAGCACATCTGCGGTAGATCTTGCAGAGCGGAAACCATATTGTGTGTCACTAAGAAGGTTATTCCTGCTGAGGTGGTTGACTATTTCTCTATTTAATATGGATTCCAGCAACTTACTCATAACACAGAGGAGACTTATTGGTCTGTACTGAGAGGGAGATGACTTATCACCTGAATTCTTAAAAACAGGGCAAACTGATGAGGTTTTCCAGGGGGTCGGAAAGCACTTCTCCTTAAGGCAGCGCTTAAATAGTTTTGTAAGTATAGGAGCAAGTTCTGGTTGAAGCTTTTTTAACACTATAAGTGGGATGCCGTCAGGGCCAGTTGCTTTACTGGAATCTAGGTTCTTTATTAGCTTGGCGACCTCATGCACAGATATTTGTATGTTACCTAGCTTGTTCTGTGTTATAGGAGGAAATATGGGGAGTTGATGGCCTTCGTCGCATAGGGTAGAATTAGCTGCAAAGTTCTTTGCAAATAGTTTGGCCTTGTCTGACGCTGACGAGATGACCTCTGGTCCATTGATAATGGTTGGGATAGAACGCACACTTCTGTTCAGGATCCTATTTGTTATTTGCCAAAACTGGTGAGAACCAAGCCGCTGATCAGCTACCTTGGATTTAACAGACTGGGCATATAGCTCTCTTGCATTTTTTATTACTCTTTTACAGTGGTTGCTGGCAGTCCTGAAACTATGCTGATGACACGACCATCTATGGCAACACATCAAAGGCCGTAAATGACAAAGTTCTCTCTGATTCTCTCTCCTCTGATCTTGAGCGCGTGGTACAGTGGGGGGGATTTATTCTGGCTTACATTCACGGGCAACATGAACTAGAACAAATATTATTAGGAAATATGGTTTACGTTACATTTAAACTTCTGCATATCAGTGCAGTCAGGAAAGCAGGTAGCAGAAAAGGAATCCCAAAGTCTAGCTGTTTAAGGGAATAAACTATTAGAGTAGAAAGTTTTCTGGCATTTATGGACCTCAAGAGTGAAGGGGTGTGACTTTGTTGCTACTTCATTATACAATTTTATTTATATACTTGTAATACAGGCATGGAAATCCAACTTTGGAGCGATGGGACAAAGGTTGGAGCTTAGTTGACAAAATGGGACCTATTATATTGAAGTATTATATTGAAATATTATATTAAAATATTATATTGAAATATTATATTGCAATATTATATTGAAGTATTATATTGAAATATTATATTGAAATATTATATTGAAATATTATATTGAAGTATTATATTGAAATATCATATCGAAGTATTATATTGAAATATTATATTGAAATATTATATTCAAGTATTATATTGAAGTATTATATTGAAATATTATATTGAAGTATTATATTGAAGTATTATATTTAAGTATTATATTGAAATATTATATTGAAGTATTTTATTGAAATATTATATTGAAGTATTATATTGAAATATAATATTGAAATATTATATTGAAATATTATATTGAAGTATTATATTGAAATATCATATTGAAATATTATATTGAAATATTATATTGAAGTATTATATTGAAGTATTATATTGAAATATTATATTGAAGTATTATATTAAAATATTTTATTGAAGTATTATATTGAAATATTATATTGAAATATTATATTGGAGTATTATATTGAAATATTATATTGAAATATTATATTGAAGTATTATATTGAAATATTATATTGAAATATTATATTGAAGTATAATATTGAAATATTATATTGAAATATTATATTAAAGCAATATATTGAAATATTATATTGAAATATTATATTGAATTATCATATTGAAATATTATATTGAAGCATTATATTGAAATATAATATTGAAATATTATATTGAAGCATTATATTGAAATATTATATTGAAATATTATATTACAGTGTTATATTGAAATATTATATTGAAATATTATATTGAAGCATTATATTTAAATATTATATTGAAATATTATATTGAAGTATTATATTGAAATATTATATTGAAATATTATATTGAAATATTATATTGAAATATTATATTGAAGTATTTTATTGAAGTATTATATTTAAGTATTATATGGAAATATTATATTGAAATATTATATTGAAATATTATATTTAAATATTATATTGAAATATTATATTGAAGTATTATATTGAAGTATTATCTTGAAATATTATATTGAAGTATTATATTGAAATATTATATGTAAGTAATTTATTGAAGTATTATATTGAAATAATATATTGAAATATCCTGTTGAAATATTATATTGAAATATTATATTGAAGTATTATATTGAAATATTATATTGAAATATTATATTGAAATATTATATTGAAATATCATATTGAAATATTATATTGAAGTATTATATTGAAATATTATGTTGAAATATTATATTGAAATATTATATGTAAGTATTATATTGAAATATTATATTGAAATATTATATTGGAGTATTATATTGAAATATTATATTGAAATATTATATTGAAGTATTATATTGAAATATTATATTGAAATATTATATTGAAGTATAATATTGAAATTTTGATATTGAAATATTATATTGAAGCAATATATTGAAATATTATATTGAAATATTATATTGAATTATCATATTGAAATATTATATTAAAATATTATATTGAAATATTATATTGAAGTATTATATTGAAATATTATATTGAAATATTATATTGAAGCATTATATTGAAATATTATATTGAAATATTATATTGAAGTATTATATTGAAATATTATATTGAAATATTATATTGAAGCATTATATTTAAATATTATATTGAAATATTATATTGAAGTATTATATTTAAATATTATATTGAAATATTATATTGAAATATTATATTGAAATATTATATTGAAGTATTTTTTGAAGTATTATATTTAAGTATTATATTGAAATATTATATTGAAATATTATATTGAAATATTATATTGAAATATTATATTGAAATATTATATTTAAGTATTATATTGAAATAATATATTGAAATATTATATTGAAATATTATATTGAAGTATTATATTGAAGTATTATCTTGAAATATTATATTGAAGTATTATATTGCAATATTATATGTAAGTAATTTATTGAAGTATTATATTGAAATATTATATTGAAATATTCTGTTGAAATTTTATATTGAAATATTATATTGAAGTATTATATTGAAATATTATATTGAAATATTATATTGAAATATTATATTGAAATATCATATTGAAATATTATATTGAAGTATTATATTGAAATATTATGTTGAAATGTTATATTGAAATATTATATTGAAGTATTATATTGAAGCATTATATTGAAATATTATATTGAAATATTATATTGAAATATTATATGTAAGTATTATATTGAAATATTATATTGAAGTATTATATTGAAATATTATATTGAAATATTATATTGAAATATTATATGCAAGTATTATATTGAAGTATTACATTTAAGTATTATATTGAAATATTATATTGAAATATTATAGAGAAATATTATATTGAAATATTATATTGAAATATTATATTGAAATATCATATTAAAATATTATATGTAAGTATTATATTGAAATATTATATTGAAATAATATATTGAAGTATTATAATGAAGTATTATATTGAAATGTTATATTAAAATATTATCTAAAAATATTATATTGAAATATTATATTGAAATATTATATTGAAATATTATATTGAAGTATTATATTGAAATATTATATTAAAATATTATATTGAAATATTATATTGAAATATTATATTGCAATATTATATTGAAGTATTATATTGAAGTATTATATTGAAATATTATATTAAAATATTATATTGAAATATAATATTAAAATATTATATTGAAATATTATATTGAAATATTATAATGAAGTATTATATTGAAGTATTATATTGAAATATTATATTGAAATATTATATTGAAATATTATATTGAAATATTATATTAAAATATTATATTGAAATATTATATTGAAGTATTATATTGAAATCATATATTAAAATATTATATTGAAATATTATATCAAAATATTATAATGTAAATATTATATTGAAATATTATATTGAAATATTATATTGACATATTATATTGAAATATTATATCAAAATATTATATTGAAATATTATATTAAAATATTATATTGAAATATTATATTGAAGTATTATATTGAAATATTATATTGAAATATTATATTGAAATATTATATTGAAGCCTCTTTTTGTTTTATCCTTTCCAAGAGAAAGAGATTAGTGGTAGATGCGCCATCCCAGATGTGGCAACAATCATCTATGCATGAACGAATGGTGACCTTGTAGAGGTAAAAGAGTCTCCCGCGTATTGGTCATTTGTTAGCATGATAAAAGGAATATACCTTCTTTGCAGCAGCCTTCGCTATGTCCTCAATTCATTTGTTCTAGTTCATGTTGCCCGTGAATGTTAGCCATAATAAATTTTAATGCAATGTAAACTAGTATCTCGATGTATAACTCCGCATTCAGGATGCCCTTATAAATATTACCGCTAATTCATAGTAGCCCCTTGCGTCTTAATGGAAGTCTGGCTTGTTTGGTGTCAATTCAAGTAAAATATATCGGTGTTCACGTCATCTATTTTGATAATGACGTAGCACATGATATCTGCATTTAAATTTTCAAACATATTGCTTCTATGTAATATGGATGAAAAATAAAAAACTAAAGGGCCCTGCAGTTGTACAGTACCTAAGGAATAAGCGTTATTTGTCGAGGGGGTGGGTATTTTTCAAACGGGAAATATCAATCGGGTTTCTTTGATCTCTCCCGTGTTTTTCTTGCACAACCTTTTTATTTTTTCTTAATTGATTAAATCGCTCAGCTTCTTCCGGTGTCGGGTAAAATGACGTCTTGAAATATCGGATTATTAAAGGGAAACTCGGCACGACTTAGTCGCCCCCTTTTCTTTCATTCATCTCACCCCGACATCTTTCCTTCAATTAAGTGGCGTCATTTTGTTTTTATTTTTGAATCCGAACGTGACCGGGTCAGTCAAGTGCACAAAACTAAAAGTCAAAAAAGGGGACTAAAAATAAAAATGTGCTCGGTAATTCCGAATCTAAAAAATGGGTCAAGCGGGAAAAATCTGATAATGCGTTGAACTGGGATTTAGAATAGAAGTTTGACAGGATATTCTCTCTCTCTCTCTCTCTCTCTCTCTCTCTCTCTCTCTCTCTCTCTCTCTCTCTCTCTCTTTCTCTCTCTCTCTCTCTCTCTCTTTCTCACTTTTGTTCTCTTTCCCTCTATCTATCTTTTTCTTTCTTTCCCTCTCTCGCTTTCTTTATCTATCTATCTCCTTCATTTGTATAAGTAATTTTAGGTCAGGCATATAAAGAGAAATGTGAATATGCGGTTGTTCTGATGATAATGAACTGACAATTTACAAAAGAGACGAAAATAGAATCCAAAAGATTGAAAAGTTGATTCAAATTTTTAAATGGAAACTTGAATGGTGGTTACACTAAGAAGAAATAATACTGGAAAAATACAAAAAGAAATATAATAATCGCAATCATTATAGAGTACCCCGGATATTCATATCTATTTACCTATCTTACTGAGTCTCTCTCTCTCTCTCTCTCTCTCTCTCTCTATATATATATATATATATATATATATATATATATATATATATATATATATATATATATATTGATATATATTGATATATATTGATCTATATTGATAAATACAGACATCATACACTAGCATAAAACCGGTCACACACACACATGCATATATATATATATATATATATATATATATATATATATAGAGAGAGAGAGAGAGAGGGAGGGGGTCTTATTTGTAGCATTCCGAATTTTACTTGGTTTATATAATTCAGTAATCATTCATATACCGACAAATTTTAAGCTAAAAAGAGATGACTTAAACTGTAAGCTACAAAATTATCATTTTCATATATTGTTTTAACAAAAACCAAGACATCAAAGAATGGGTTGATAGCAACAAAAAGTGTATTTCATCGTTAGTTACAATTGTTTCAAGACTATTTTGACAAATTCAAACATTATGTCGTTTGAAAATTTTCACAAGAACAGCCTTTCTTCAGACTTATTGAATAAAAAACACTTTAACAATATACCATTATGGAAGCCATTTCCTTATAAGGAAAAGAAAACGAGCGAAAATATATTACCTATATCTCAACCTTGCTGCCTATTTGCGTGAGGAAAACGACCGGCAGAAGACAGTTGCACGGGCGTCATTTTTTTTTTGGGGGGGGGGGGCAGGAAAATGTATCAAAAGAGTTTAACATATAATCATAGAGAATGAAAGTATTAATCTATTACAATGATAAATTCAGATATCGCACATACACAAAAGCAGAAAATCAGTCACATGCAGAGATATAAAATATATCAACAAAAACCGTACAGACATATTCACACAAACGAAAAGAAGTATACATACATATCCACATATGCTGGGTCAAACAAGCAAACACACATAAACTCACACTAAACGAAAAACCGATAGCAAGACACTGTAAAAAGCGCATATATAAACACACACTTACACACAAAACTGCAATAAACACACACACAGAACAGATCAATGATAAAGACAATGAATTTATGATAGTATACATTTATCTATTCATATACATATATTATCATCCACAGATAGTCTGTTTCGCTGTATCACAGCTGTTCAGTACGGCTAGACTAGCACCCATCTAAATCCAAGGGTCGAACCTACAAGGATCTTGTTGATAGCCAACAGTTCTACCCTCTGACCCATGGGATCAGTTCCCACAAACGATATCATCAAATGTCTATTTATAAACATTTGACCGCCACTTTTGCAGTGCTCGATTTGTTTGTGTTACAAAGAGAGCATCTCGCTACACTAAGCAAGCAGCGGGTGAAATCATTTTACGACAGTAATCTACTCCAGGAGGAGGCTTAAATAGAAATCCATAGACAGACTGTTTCGCTGTATCACAGCTCTTCGGTGCGACTACACTAGCACTCATCCCGAACCAGGGATCGAACCTACAGCTATCTAGTTGATAGTCGACAAGTTAGATACAAAGTCAGATGTGGGTTAGATGGAAATGGTTCTATGGTACCAAGTAAATATGAACTTGTTGCATTCAACTTTTCAGTTTTTGTCGATATGACGTAATTAGAAATCATTCCAAAACAGCTTCAAAATAATGAAATTTAATTCATCAACGTAATACACTTTTACGATGTTTTTCTAATTGTTTGTCTGTTCATTAAAGCCTGTATCTTAGTCTTAAAATGCACTTTAATTCCTGATATCACTTCTTCATTTAAGGAATATCACTTTTTCTGAAGCGTTCTTCCTGAATCTGTAAACAGCCAGCAATCATCAGGAGTCAGATCTAGAAAATAAGGAAAATTCGCAAGTAATTTTTCATCGTTGTGTTCGGCTTCTTACATAGTACGTTGTCGTCGTAGAAAGGCACTTTTTCTCTTTAATTTGTGTTAGTTTTTTAATCGTTTTTATCGTTTTAATGCACCAATAATGCTATTCGTTATTGATAGTTGTTCCTTTCCTAAGATAATCGATGAATAAAATACTGTGGACATCTGATATCATACACACCTTTGATTCACGATGGATCAAAGAAGTTTTAAGACTTTTATAGGTTTTCAGAGTTAACAGCTGAATTTCGAAGGCCTAAGGCCCAGCACCATCTGTCTCTTTATGAGTACTCTAGACATCAGCATATCAACTCTTAACTGTTATTTCCGACGGTGGCCAAAATGTGGCCGATGTTTCTATTGATGATTGCTTAGAGCGACTTTTACCTGCTAGTGCCCATGCAGCTAATTGTTGATTTGACTCCGGGGTGAAGTCGTTGATTCGTGTTGTAACCAGTGTTATATATTGCTGCAAAAACTCATTTTTCTAGCATTTTTAAACAGCTGAAAACAACGCTTTTAATCGTGGATGCGTTTCTGTTTTTGATCGACTTTAGCCAGTCGCGCTACTCAATTTGTATACAACTTTCACACTGAAAACTATTCGAGCAAAAGCGTGAATACAATGCGTTCTCATACCATACACAACTTTGATTTACGATAGATCAAACAAGCTTTTATAGGTTTTTCGAGCTAACTGCTGAATTTCGAAAGCATGAGCGTTTAACATCATCTCTCTCTCTTTACGAGTGCGTTTGCAATCAACATACTAATACTTGGCTATTTTTTTCGACGAAGCGCAATCGCAATGAAGCATAATAAACAACTGCTTTGCTTAAACAGTATGTTCCTTATCAGAAAGCGATGTTTTATTAACACACGAAATTCAAATATCTTTATTGGTTTGCAAAGTTCTACTTCACAAGATCTCCAGCTATGGTATAGCTGGAAATATCTTTACCAATTATTAAATCATTTCTCTTTTATGTGCGTGTGCAGTCAGCACCAACCCTATTCAGGGCTTAACCGGCTTCCTCCGAAGGAGGAAGTTTCAGGGGAGTATGAAATTCACAAGCGGTCCCCAGTCGCATGTATATCCCCGTTAGGGGAGATGACGACGTTAGGTTTTTGATACGTTTTGCAGGGAGGTGTCGACGTCCTTCTACATACAGCACCTGGACTTCCCAAATCGGTCAACCATTTTAATAATGACCAGGCTCAACGTTGCTTAACTTCAGTGATCTGACGGGAACTGATCTGTCAACGTGATTATGCCGTATATGCTTTTCTCTGATAGGTTCATAATAGTAGTGGTTGATCGGTAGAAACCAGAAGCTCTCAATATTAATGCCGGAGTCCGTCAGTGGTCCATCCTGGACCCAACTCTCTTCCTAATCTACATTAATGATCTCCCAAATCACATCCTTACATCATTCGTAGACATTTTTGCTGACGACACTACAATTTATGGTATCACATCATAGACCGTAAACGACCAAGTCTGATTGTCTCTTCCCTGATCTTGAGCACGTGGTACAATGAGGAAATAGGTGGCTGATTACTTTTCATGCATCTAAAACCAAGCTCCTATCTCTACATCATCAACGCTCTGATGCCAATCTGGCATCAATTGAAATGAATGGCTTTCGTCCGGGGCGGAGGACTTCATGTTTACCTTTACTTCTGACTTGAAATGGAACACGCATATAAAATCCATTGCCAAGGTCGCTGGGAAAATAGTGGGATCGTTCTACTGCTTCAGTAGATATTTCACTCTTGATGCAATTCTCTACCTGTATAAAAGCCAGGTACGACCAACGATGGAGTACTGTCGTCACATCTGGGCAGGATAAGCTGCTAGAAGCCGCTTATCCTGCCTTGACAGAGTTCAAAAAAGTTCGTAGCCTAGTGGGGGATGCCCTTTTCTCTACCTTGCAACCTCTTTCCCACAGAAGAGATGTTGCGCTCCTGTCTCTGCTTTATCGTTATTTTCATGGCAAGTGCTCGTCTGAGTTTCAATATATGGTCCCTCCTCACCAAACATTCATGAAAAACACTCGTTTGGCCAGAATCACTATCAATAATTTCCCAAACTCCTTGTCTGTGCCTAGACCTAAATATAGATTCCACGAACAATGCTTTTAGAAAAAGAAATATATGCTTTATCGCAGATTTTATTTTTCAAATTCAGTTGTTAGCTGACCTTTCACTCTGCACTGACTTCATAAATAATCTCATCACAAGTCAAACTATGGAGTTGGTAAGTTCAACATTTTGAAATATCTGCGACATTTTGAAATATTTGCGAATATCCACATAAGTACAAAACAAGTTGTGCACATAATGCATAAGCTCCTGGCTCACCCAAAAGGAGGGCTTCTTCATTGTGCTACACAAGCGGTCTCTGTATATCTATTGATCGGGCAATTTTCTAGCACTTATTGATCCGATCAATGCTCATCGCCATGAACAAAATTTAAACCATCTCCTCACATCAAACCCCAGTACAAATCAACAAATTGATAACAGACCCCGAGTACCTAGTAAAAGACACACATATATTGATGATACTTCAATTTTAATAAAGACAGGAATATCTAGCCGCACATCTTCTTTTAACAATCAAAAGTCTAATAATGATCGAAAATTGAAAAACTCAAGTCTAATAAAACTTTTTTCTCAATTAAATAGGCTAAAACAGATAAAGTCTTACACTCCATATCACCTTTGCACATTCGAATCTATAACCATAATTACTTGCCCAAAGTAACAATATAATAGCTCTAAAAGTGTACTAGTCGCCCATTGCAGACATAAGGCAAAATTTATTTACGTCATTTTATCTGGGCAATCGTAGCATTGTCTTTTCTGTTCTAAAATGTATATCCCCATGACGTCATTTTATCTGGGCAATCGTAGCATTGTCTTTTCTGTTCTAAAATGTATATCCCCATGACGTCATTTTATCTGGGCAATCGTAGCATTGTCTTTTCTGTTCTAAAATGTATATCCCCATGACGTCATTTTATCTGGGCAATCGTAGCATTGTCTTTTCTGTTCTAAAATGTATATCCCAATGACGTCATTTTATCTGGGCAATCGTAGCATTGTCTTTTCTGTTCTAAAATGTATATCCCAATGACGTCATTTTATCTGGGCAATCGTAGCATTGTCTTTTCTGTTCTAAAAAATAGTTCAGTTCTAATGTACTTTATTCACTTTAGCTCTAGTCTAATATCGGCCTCGACAGCGTGTTAAAATTCTCCATTTCGTCATCCTTCCGACAATTACTCATTCTTTTTATAAAAATACTTCGGACTCACCTTTTCTTTTTTAACCCATTTATGCTTAAGTACACAGTTTATTTTGGATTACTTCGCCCCATCTTCCATTAACGTGATGTATTTGGAATTTTTACATTTCGATCCACAACTGTTACCAACATTTTGGATTTTACCGTCTTTGGATTTTCCAATCGTCATTGATTTGAAACTTTTATTCACGTGTAATTATTGTCCATTTCCCTCACTCCCTCTACTTCTCTGTTTTTTAATACTCTACTAGCAAAATTCTATTTCGCATTTTGCTAACTTCACTCCTCTGGTGAAAAGGAAAGTATTTTTTTCGAAAATTATTTTGTATTTCCTTTCGGATTAATAAATATGTTTGTAATTCTTGCTAAAGTGTTTTCCAACATATCTAATAAAATTTTTGTACTTTATGTACTTTTCATATATATATATATATATATATATATATATATATATATATAGAGAGAGAGAGAGAGAGATGTGTGTGTGTGTGTGTGTGTGTGTGTGTGTGTGTGTGTGTGTGTGTGTGTGTGTGTGTGTGTGTGTGTGTGTGTGTGTGTGTGAAATGAACACACATTGTCTTTAATTAATCATTGAATTTGCTCCGTGCGTGTATATTTCTTTCAGTCCTTTCGCACTTCTGAATCTGGTCGTATCTCTATTCTGATCAATGTGTTCCCTCGACGCACCCATCTTTTCACCTTGTGTTCACGCCCACCATGGCGCCCCTCTCCTCTCCCAGGTGCCGATCCACCCACGTCCGTTCAGTTCTCCGTTCGTTCGGCGTTCATAACTGCCTCAAATACTCATTAAGTCGCCAAACAACTCATTAGTATCTTTTTTTCGACTGCCATTAACCTTCCATTGTTAATAGCGGAAACAAATGATCATTACGCGCCGACTTATTCGCTTACCTGCGTCATTGCAAAGTTGGGAGATGCTAAGTCCGTCATTGTTTGAGATCACGCGTTTATCGCGAAACGCGTGCATTGAGGCAATGTCTCTTATTTCTGATGTGCAGCAATATCTGTATAATTGTTGTTGGTGGTGGTGTTAAGTTTGACGGCATGTCAACCACTATTTTATCATTTTATATCAAAATAGTAGATGTTTGTCAATAAATAAATCAATTTTATTGAAAAAGCAGCAAATGTCTACCAACCATATAAAAAAGCATTCAAACATATTGCATCTAATTGCATCTATGCACCGTCGGAATTCTTATCAAAGAAAAATTTAAAACTAAACTGGATATTATAGACATCATCACGATCACTTTTAGCAGAGAAAAGGCGGGATTAAAAACACAAAGTATGCTATATTTCTTCCGTTTCGAAGAAAAAGGCACGTAGAGGATTAGCTCTTATTTATTTATACATTAATTTTAATGATTTTCTCATCTACAATACTTCCTTCGAAATAGTCACTAATCTAGTATTGGCCAGGCTCGACGTTGCTTAATTTCTGTAATCTAACGGGTAGCTGTGTGTCGATGTACTGTGTGTACTGCTGTATACATATCATTACCAAATATCCTGCTAGTCTGTCAATCTTAAGGTTCTAATATTTCATTCTCTTTGGTCTGTCAACGGTTAAGTTTGGAATAGCATTTTCGTCCATTAATTCGACTTTAATTTTTAATATAGTATTTTGTTGGACTGTCAGGATCGTTTGAAATAGAATATTCATTGGTCTGTCACGCTTCAATTTGAAATAGAGTAGAATCTAGGAATACGGTGGCCATAGGATATGTTTTTTGCAGGTTACGATGTGGAATACGATGTTTTTTTCCGGCCCTTGGTTACGGTATTTGCCCCGTCTTATGGTGTTATTTATAATGTTATTTGATTATATATTATTATATGTTGTGCTGTATTTTGTTACCAATGTTTAATGCCGTATTCCGGGATTCTAATGTAGAAGTTTTCGCCACATTTTCGTTTGAACTAGACATTTTGTAAATCTGTCAAGTTATTTTGAAATAGTACATTCATTGGTCTGCCAACCTTAAGTTTGAATTGGCATTTTCGCTTGTAAATCCGCGGACGAGTTGGACGCATTCTACGAACATCCGTCCTTGTATTTTTGAAGCGGCCATTTTTTATTTCTTTTTTTCTTCCATTTGTTTCATCTTTTCGCTTTCCGGCTTAATGAGTCATTTCCTTTTGATTCGTTATCTAAAAACAATGTTTATTCTATCTGTCGCCTCATTACTTGGAAGTCGATGGGTACACGATGTTAAAATAGATGGTCATTTGAGCAAAATGGTGTACTTAGTAGATCTTTCTTTTTTTTCAGCATTCAACAGGAATGCAATTGTCAAACTGTAAATTGGTAGCAAATATCGTTTATTTCGTATTCTTTTTCTTCCCATGAATGTTATACGCTGCAACTTCATGTTTCTTGCACCATCCACTTTTATCATTACTAAGTATTTTCATGTCTTGTATCATTGACTCGTTATAATTCAGGTTTGCATTACTGCTTGCAGATTCTACTGAATATATGACAGCAAAGTTTCACTGGATCCCCTTAGTAAATTCTTAAATAGTTTTAGGAATTCCTTTTCTTGTAGTCAACCCAAACAAGCCAAATTATCACTAAGTTTGGAAGGTGCTATTGTGAATTAAGAATCATGCTTACAAAGAAACTCTAAATAGGGTATCAAGGAGTGAGATGTTTGTTCACATTACATTCAAATGTCTGCATGTCATTACAGTCAGGGAAGTAAGACAGAGGGATGGAACAACAACGTCTAACAGCTCGATAGAAGAAATCTTTTGAGTAGAAGGCTCTTTAGTATGGGGGGGGCTCTACATTGAAGGCCTGGCCATTTGCTGCCTGTCCGATTAATAGGGGATAATACTAAGAATATAACTGTGAGTTGCTTCAGAATTTTACCCGGTGTATGACTGACAGAACGAGAACATGTTAATCCTGTGGATTAAATAAGTGGTTCCGTTCAAAATTCTGTGCAGACAGAAAGATCCCAGAGTTCGGTAAGATATACATGAAGAAGTCGGAAGTTACATCGGTCGAAACGTTGTGTTAATATCGCTCAAGATGAGTATTCCGACCAAAAAATTATTAATCCTCAAAAATTAGGAAAAATAAATTGGGAAAATATGTTCTCAACATCACATCAACCTTTTCTGTATTCTTTTCTTATCTCTTTTTTCAACCCTATCAGCTCTTTCTCTAAAGCAAACCGCCCTTTCCATAACACTAAACTGCACTCAGTTACACTTGAGAAATGTGGATTAAGTCATTATTCCCCTATATTTTCAGGTTCATTCCGACCGTGAGTGGTAGTACCTGCCAGCATTACATGAGTTAGATTAAATGTAACGTTGCATACGAGACCCACACGTTATTTGCAGTCTACGTCGCAAGGAACATAAGACCAGTATTGAATATATAATTCGACTCCTTTCAACTTCCACAAATACATTTATTTCCGGGTACTTTCCCTGAATAAAACGTAATTCCAAACATGCTCGACTTCGCTGGCCCCTGTCCTTTCGAATGTGGTTTCAAACGTGCTCTCGAGCGAGCTCCACCTCTTTAACGTGATCGTCTTCTCGAACTAGCTATCTTCTTTTTATAGTCTTATTTTTCCTTACAGTGACGTCCTTTCGCTTACGGTTTGTTTAAAAGATTCGACATCAAATATTCTGAAAAGGTTGATATACTGTAAGACAAAATAATCAAAGTTTTTTCATAGATAAACGCGTTAATTTACATATAACAAAATAGTAATCAAGCAAGCCACGTGTACGGGCAGGGACCAAGGCAAGAAGAGGTTGGGGTACCCTTGCAAAAAAATAGACAGATGAGGCCCCGTCCGCGCTATATTATATAAATGCCTGTAAGCAAAATATTAAACGAACAGAATGTTTACATCATGACTAACTATTTTAACACAAGAACGTTTACAAAAATGACTAAGTTCAGTATTAAATTATATAAACGCGATCGATATGCCACTAAGCTTAACAACCAAAATAAAGATCTGAGGCAATACTTTGAAAAGTATTAAGAAAATGAAAGGATTGCCTTTCGAAAGTTTTATGAAATGTGAGGACTACAAGACAAAATAACGGAAGTGAGAATGACGAGGTTGCAGAAAGTAAACCCAAGGCGCACTTTCGTCTCTGATTCCTGATTCTTGGTCTGTACCGACATTCAAATATTTAAATGTAATGAAAAAAAGAAGATTGTAGCTCAAACTATTCAAACTAATTCATAGTAGCCAAATACGTGCAGTGGTAATGTGTCTTATTTTAGTTGAATAAAAATTTGTTTAAAATATTCGATATTAATTATTCTGAAAAAGTTGATATACCGAAAGACAAAACAACCAAACCTTTCGGGTTTGTATTACTGTACACATAGATTCGAACAAGTTGTCAAAAAACAAATTTATAACAAATAAATGTTATCAAATGCAAGATAGGCTACTTTTCTACATAACTGGATATGTTTTAGCGTTTTTATTCAGTATAACATGTTTATTCAGCTCGAAAAACATACGGTGTTTACCGATGTATTGGAAAATTTTAAATGGCGGCCGACACTCTCTTTTACACAGTAATTTTGGTGTTAAAGGTGTTAAAAATAAAAAAAATATGTAAAATACTGTTAAAAACCCACCGAATGTATGTCAGCCTATGTCACGGTAACACTAAGGATGACCTCCAATCAGTAGTGGAATGGGGACAAAAATGGATGGTCATATTCAATGCTGCTATGTCTAAGCTTGTTTCCTTCCATAATTACAAGAAAACTTCTCTACCACCAATAGCAATGGCCAAGAATATGAACTGGAATAGATACATTGAGAGCATTGCCAAGGTTGCTGCAAAGAAGGTTGGCTCTCTCTAGTTGCTGCGAAGAAGGTTGACCCCGTGCTAGAAAACTACTTACGCCTGAAAGTATCCTGTACCTCTATAAGGCAACCATTCACCCATGTATGTAGTACTGTTGTCACATCTGGGCTGGTGCATCTGCTGCTTGTCTCTCACTCCTGGACAAGGTTCAAAAGAGAGTCGCCAACCTGATAGGTTCTGAACTGTCATCTAGGCTTCAGCCTTTGTCCCATCGACGAGATATTGCATCCCTCTGGCTGTTCTACAAATACTTTAATGGTGAATGCTCTGACAAACTGCAAGCACTTCTACCTCCTCGACGTAACTACCCCCACAAACCCGACAAGCCATTAAGTCTCACCCCTTTACAGTAGAGATCCCTAGGTGCAAGAAAGCCTTTTACTCCAATAGTATCTTCCCCAGAACTGCAAGTCTTTGGAATTCCCTTCCGGGATTCTGCTTTCCCAACTGTACTGATATGCAGAAGTTCAAGTGTAATGTGAACAAACATCTTTCTACCCATTCCCCTTCATAATGTCCCCGCAAATTATGTCCCTGATAGTAGCCCTCTACTTCAAAGTGGCACTGTGCATTGTTTGTGGTGGAAATTGAATTAAAAAAATATATATTGAGCGATTTTTAACCGTATTTTATCTAGTTTTTATCTATAACTCCTTTTCCAAAACTTACCGTGTCAAAGAGAGAGTCGATTGCCATTTTAAAATTTCCAATACATCGGTATACATTGTATGTTTTCTGAGCTAAATAAACATCTTACATTAAATAAAAACAACTAAAAACATATCCAGATAGGTAGAAAAGTAACCTATCTTGCCTTTGATAACATTTATTTGTTATAAATTTGTTTTTTGACAACTTTTTCCAATCTGTGTGTACAGTAATACAAACCCAACCTTTCTCATAGATAGTGGGCTAATTTACCTACAGTAAAACGGTAATCAAGCAATTCACGTTGAAGTGAGGGCAAAACAAAAAGGGGTTGGGGCACCCTCGCAAAAAAAAAAGAAAACTAACGGGTGGGGCCACGTAAATAAAATCTACCCACAGCTGGGCTTTTTCGCTTGGTTGGCCGGGGCCTTTTGGTTCGAGGTTACAACAATTACTAACAATTATCTCTCGAGATGGGTTGGGCGGTGAAAGGTTGGGCGCCCATTTTCCTGATAATAACCGGAGATGGGGAATAGGGGGTCATACAAACACAGGCAAGCTGTTGACCTCTAACCCATCACACGGGCCAATTGTATTTCGATAGAAGAAAATGATGTGGCTCAATGATTCTACCGTGTGACGCCAGGTTCAAGGTTGGGCGCTCGGAGTAATTATCCTATACAATTTTGGTTCGTAATTATAGACAAAAAATTAATTTCCTCATTTTTATGTACGTAGGATGGGTTTAAACAAGGACAAATATTTTGGTAGTTGGGTACTCCTGTAGGGGATGTTTCCCTGTACTACTTTCGCTTTTTCTCATTCACACGCCCTTATTCCGAATTCGTAACAGCGAGCCAATATCAGTGAACTTTTTTTTTTTATCAAAACGGTTATTAACAATGTTTGTTTTTATGTTTAACATAATTTCAAACTGATATAAATTATTGCAAAATAAAAAAATTAAATTAAAAAAAAAATAATTTGTCTTATTCCGAATTCAAATTCAAGTAAAAAATTTTCATTTTTACTTGATTTAAAAAAATGTTCAAGCAAATTATCTAAAAATTTAATAAACATAAAAAATCGTAAAAACTGAATTTAATTTTAAAAACACTATGAAAAATATTGTTTTTAATTTATTAATAAAGTAATAAATGTAATTTTTTTACTTGATTAAATCGATAGAAGAAAATAATTTTTGTTTTAATGGAATTATTTTTATTGGGCAATAATTTTTATCAGTTGATTACTGGATTTAATTACATCTATTTTGCATAATATTTTCAAATTCAGTTTTAACCATATATTTGCTTTTTAAATTCTTAGATACCGTAATTTGCTAGAATAACTTACCAACCGAGGTTTGCCGTAACATCATTCTGACAACATAGGCATTGTCATATACCACAAGTCACTTCTTTTTTTTTTTCTTTTAATTTTCTTCCTTTGAAGATTATAATTCTGGGTATGGGGCAGCCAAACCAGCTGCCAACATTGCCTTGCCGAGAGCTCTTTTTAGTATCCTCGCTGATCCCTTAAGTGTAATTGTCTGGATCTCTTTTGCACTTGGTTCACCAGGAATATTAGGTAGGTAGGTAGGTAGGTAGGACTTCTGGTTCTTCAGAATGGACTAAGGTATGTCTTAGGAGATTCACTCATCAAAACATTGCTTCCTCTTTCGGGGTTGTGCTGACGGGGCGTGTCTGTTTATTTGTGTACTTTTCTACAATAAACTCCTCCGCAATTTGTCTTGACTTTATGTCTGAAGTTATCTACCGAGCTCCAATCGTTGGTTCCTTTCCGTAAAACATTTGCAGCAAGAACTTGTCTCTTACTCACTCAACAACAATTTTAATTTCTTTTGTGTACCTAAAACCAAATTGAATTGACATAAGTAAAGCTGTTTTGAAGAAATTCTTATTTGTGGTACATGTTACCACGGGACTGTTTCTCTGTAGACTGCACCATGGTCATATTCAAGTCTAATGTCAAAAAATAAATGTCTTAAGTAATCAAATTTCATTACATTCATCGTTTAAAATCCTCTTATTTGAAATTTGTATTAACCCTTGTTCACGCGTGGCTTTCATTTTTGTTAAGAGATTATGCATCACTATACAAAATGTCCAACCTTGTTGCAGTGGGGCGAAGGTAAACAGTGATTCTGATTTTTATTGCCGCAATTTAATACACAAAAACAGTTACATCAAGTACAATTCTTGCCGTAACACAAGAAAGAGAGATGGGAACAATTCATTTTTACTCGTGGAAAACAGCATTAAAATTTGAAAATCTATCTGCATATTTTTTCTTTATTTTTTGTTTACCTTTAATAAAAGAGACGAAAGAAGATACTACAAATTACAAGAGGCATCTGGAATGAGGAAGAGTGCAGCGATAGGTTTGTTCACATTACATTTAAATCCAGACATGTTGATGCAGCCAGGATAACAGGAAACATAAACGCGAACTGTGAAAAAAAGTGAAGCTGTGTGATTTTGCTGCTTTTCGTGTTAGTCTGCGATATTCAAGTTCAAGGGAGACAAATGCAGAAAGTTCTTCGGAGTACTTCATGGAAGTACTTGTAAAACACGCACAAGAATGTAACATTGCGCGATAGGCTTATTAGCTTAGAGATTCTTCTGATCCAAGACAAGTACACTAAAGATTGGTGATCCTGGATATGACCTTAAACTATATCCAGTGGTGAGGCTCCAGCTTGTGGGCTTTGGGGAGTGTGGAGCAACTCTTTAAAGGCAATTTCTCCCAGGTCCACTCTGACCCAGAGTGGTAGTACCTGTTAGGGTCCCAATTATGGGTTAAATAGAAACTGACCTGAAAAAAAAACAAATATATTCTATTAAAAAATTGTTCTTCAAAATCACTGGATTCGGCATTAAATAACCTGAAAAGGGTTGATATGCCGCAAAAAAAAAACAACTAACAACTAAAGATTAGTGGATTAACTCGTATGTGGTAACAATATTCCATGCATAGGCGAATGTTTGTTTTGCATAAATATCGGATACTAACAGGTTTGACAACATTTCCAATCTATTAGGTAATCCGCCTTCCTTGCAGCAGAGTTAGCACTATCTTCTTTGTATTTATTCCAACCCATATTACCTGTGCATGTTAGGCATAATTGATTTGCTTTCAAAAATCAGTATTTTTATATTACTTTTATATTAGATACATTCTTAATATACAAAGAGAACGCAAAAACATAGTATGTGTGTATATTAACTATGGGTTATACTAAGGATCAGTTCTTTTTCGAGGTTGTTGATTTTTATGCTCCAACATTCTGGAACTTGTTTGCATCCGATGTTTTCTATGATTACTTAAGAAGCAGTGGCGGCTCGTGCATGGAGCTGTGGGATTGCAGCACCCCAAGTTATTTCTACACAATATTAATGATAAAATTTAAAATAATACGTTTGTTTTTTTTGTTATTATTATTTTATTTTTTCTATGTGTACATTATAAAATCATTAAGTTTAATGTCGATATCTCCAAATTCATATAAAAACAAAAATAAAACTTGCTTGGAGCTGTGAAATTCAGTTACACTTTCTTAATTAAATTCTCTTGTGCGCATGTGCGCTTTAGACAGCCGATGAAAGCCGCTTGAGGAACTGTCGCTTGTCGCAGCCCCGCGTCTTTAAATTCGTATTTGCTTAGAGTGTGCGCCTGTTCCTATTTGCAATGCCTCCCCACGGGACAGAGTGAGACACCAGGGTCGTTTTTTAACGTGGAGAAAAGGAATGCATAGATATTGTTACTGAAAAAAAGGAGGTTTATATACATTTTTTAAATTATTATCAAAATCTGCATATATCGTGTTCTTGTACATAAAATATTGTGCTTTTTCTTTTCTTTTTTTTTTAAATACACACACTTTTAGCGTTGCGATTTAATTCGGTAGCAGACGGAAATATATAATATGCAGAAACTGTTTTTTTTTTTTAATTATTATTAGAAATATTCAGGGATTTAGCAGTGAAGCTAACAAGCGACCAAGGGTAAAAATCAAATGTATAATAAATAAATCTTACCATAAAATAAAGTTACTTTTCCATCTACCTGCCTTTTTGTTTGTTTGTTTTAAGTAGTTTTAAATGTTATTTATTTTGCAACAACTAAACTTTACAAAAAAAAATGTTTACATTTTTTCCTAGAAGCAAACAAACGAAGAAACAGTTTATGTTGAAAATACATTTTAGTTAGAAATTTTTCTAACTTGTATGTTTTAGATATAAAAAAAATAGCATTTATTTGCCTCCAACGAGGACAATGTTAGAAGTTTTACACTCTGAAAAATGGATTTTTTACACAAGGTTTTTTTTTTAATTAAAATGTGTTTATAAGTAAAAAAAAAAAAAAACAGTTTTTATAATTATGCATTTTTAAACTTTACATTGAATTTGTTAGTAGATTGGGCAGATAATACGCATTAAAAAAAAAGAAATTAGAAATCCTTCTGGACTAAAAAATTTTTTACATTTTTGTTTTCTTTGGGCAGAAAGCTACATAAAAATTCGATGTTTTATAATGCTTATATATGACATCCTATTTTCTTATTATACATCTCCACTTTATGTCGATCGTTACCGGAATGGGAAGGTCAGTAAATAGCCAAGTCTGTTTGTTCTTTTTATATAAAATGCAAGTTGTTAAAATATTTCTAAATAAAATTTTGTATCTTTAAATATTTTTGTTTGTTTGCTCACTATATAAAAATGTAAAAATGTTTATTTTGTATTTTATTTACAAATACATTTTGTTATAAATACATTTTTTAAAAATAAATTTTGTAAATAAAACTGTTATTAAATAAAACGCTATTTTCAAATAGTAAACTCCTAAATTAAAGTAGGGAGGCAAGTAAATTTCAAAGTTTTTCTTTTTTGTTTTTATAAAAATATAAGTTATTTTTGAAAATGTTTTTCGTTTGTTTGCAAAGAAAATACGCAAACTTTTATTTAATCTGAAAAGTTTAAAAGGGATATATTATTTTTATTATTCTGTAAAGTGTACATAATTTTAAAAAATATTTTTAATAAAAAAGGTTTTTGCGTATTATCCATTTCAGATTGATTATTTGTCTTTGTTATATGTTTGAATATTTATTTGAATGTTTGTTTATCATTTGATTAAATATTTATTTATATATTCGAATTTCTTTTACACGATATTAAAAAAATACGCAACATTTTCGAAGCAGCACCCCCACTAATCTCAGGCAGGAGCCGCCACTGTTAAGAAGTAATCTTATCACCCATCGGCCTTGACGATTGAACAATCGACTCGTAATTAACTCATTCGCTGCTTGTGCCTATGTGTATCAATTTTTACCTCTAACATCCATAAGTTTCTGAGGCTGACCTTCACACTTGATCTGAAATGGAACAGATACATCAAAAACGTTGCTAAGATCGCCGAAAAAATGTTGGATCACTCTACCGCTCGAATAGATATCTCACTCCCGATGCAATCTACTACCTGTATAAGAGCCGAATACGATGGAGTACTGTTGCCAATTTGCTCAGAGCAACATTTCCTGCCTAAAAATAAAACTAACTTCGAAATCTGGTGAGCGATGTCCTTTTCTACTCTCTGCTGCCTCATTCTCTTTTTTTACACATGGTAGTCACCACTTATCAAGGCCCAGAAGCCACTTGGGGATAAGGGTCATTTCATGTACAATAATCAATGGGATACTATCGTAGTATTCGTTAGTATTGGAGGTTTCATAAAGTGTATTACATACTGGGGCGGTTTATCAGGAATTTGTTTATGTTGGACTTGAAGACATCCAAGTTGTAGTCAGGTGGGGAAATAGGCAAACGGAACAGAGTGACTAAAGATTGGAGCTCAGACGAACACTTGCCATGGAAATAAAGATGAAATAAAGACAGGCTCGCAATGTCTCTTCTACTAAGTCACGAAGTCTATTTTGTACTCTGTCAAGGCAGGATAAGAGATTTTAGCAGCTCGTGCCCAGATGTGGCAGCAGTAAAGAAAAAAGGAAAAGATCCTTGGACGTGCTTGGCTTTTATACAGATAGAGAATTGCATCAGCAGTGCAATATCCACTGGAGCGCTTGAAGGATCCTCCCATTTTTCCAGCGACGAAGATAATTGAATTGTCTTGTACTTTTTGTATTGTTCTGATATCTTCGCATTTTTCAAGTGTGCATTGTCGAACTCGGCAACGTTTGTCCTCATAGACCCGTAGCCCCGTAAAGTAATTAGTAAAATAAATTTTAAAATAATGCTCTTCTGAGGAGAAAAGGTTCAATTCTCATTGAAGGCGATTCTAAGAATATTATTGCGAATTGTTTACGGCTTCTTCTAGGTCAGGATTAACAAAACGAGAGTATTCTACTCCAGTCGTTTAAATGAATGGTTTTGTTTGAAATTCTGCGCGGAGAGAAAGATTCCCGAGTTCGACAAGATACACCTGAAGAAGATCTTTCTCATAAAATTAATGTTGCTAGTCTTACTGCTCTATTGATATTTTCATGACAGGTACTCGACTGAGCTTCACTTTATGGTCCTTCCGTAAGTTTTTCGCGGCAAAAACTCGACTAGCTACAACTATCAGCAGTTTCCTTTGCTCTCTGTTTGTACATAAATCTCATCGAAAATTCCACGAACAGAGTTTTTTCATAGAACTGCTCGTCTTTTTTTTACATGGGGGTCAGCACTTATCAAGGCCCGAAGGTCACTCAGGGATAAGGGTTATTGCGTGTACAGTAATCAATGAGATAGTATTGTAGTAATCATTAGTATTTGGGGGTTTTGATAGTGTCTTACTTAAGGGGGCGGTTTGTCAGGAGTTTTTTTATGTTGGACTTGAAGACGTCCAAGTTGTAGTCAGGTGGGAAACAGGCAAGCGGCAGAGAGTTCCACTGGCGTGCAGTTCTAAGAAAAAAGTTTTGCTCGTGGAATCTACGTTTGGATTTAGGCACAGATAAAGAGTGGGGAAAATTATTGACAGTAGTTTCAGTCAGACGGGTGTTTCTCGTGAAAGATTCGCGAGGGGTGGACGAGGGATTGGAGCTCAGACGAGCACCTGCCATGGAAATAACACAATACCACGGAGTTGCTTCCTGTCTAACAATTTTAAAAGCAAGTTTAGTTGTACTTTGTTTATAAATATATGAAGCACAAGTAACCCAAAAAGCCAATGCGAGAAGACGAAAAGCGAGGAAAATAATCCAGTTTGCACAATTGTTGTCACAAACTTCTTTATCATCGTTTTTACTCTGCTTTAACTTGAAGAGGTTAACGTACTAAATCAATAAAAATGCACGAAAAATGTAACTTCGTAAAAGTGCCAAAGCTAATAATGACGTACTTACATGGCCTTGTATATAAAGTTGGGTTGGGTTTCTTCGTTCATTACTGAAAAACTCGTTATACATCATTAGGGTTCACCCAATTGTATTTCGATTGGTTAAAGGATAAAGTCTCTGATCGGTATAAAAAGACGCATTTGCAACCTAGTTTTTATAAGCATTTGAAAGATCAAATGTGAGAAGTTCTTTTATGGAAATGGCCCCAGGCAACGCATGAAGCCACTTGGTGTAATGAACTAGCAATACCGAAAATTATTATCGCAGACAGGAGATGCCTATTTTCCTAAGTCTTGAAAACATCCAGGAGAGAAACAGTCAACAGAAAAAAATTCTACAACGTGTTATTCTTGGAAATAAGGTGCTGGAATACAAAGGTGTATTACAACGAAGTATCAAAACAGCAAATTGATGAAAAACACTAAAATAATAAATCAAACGAGTGAAACAAAAGATTAGATAAATAAGACAGATTCAGCAAATCTTTTTTTCATTATTATTTATTTCCAACAAAGCATATTGACACTTGGACGTAAGCGACTACAGGGGCACTATATAGGGAGTTGAGCAGCGAATTACATGTAAATTTCCGCACGTTAATACAGCCAAGAAAGCTGGAAAAATAAAGGGAATACCAAAATCTATTAATTAGAGAAAAAAACTATTATATGATAACGATTTTCGGTATACATCTCCAACGCAGGGGTGTAATTTTTCTTTTGTCAAGAATATTTACATGGAGGGTGTACAAATCTTATGAGTTCATCAGTGCACATCACATTAAAGTTCTTGTAAAACAATCGCAGTGATACAACTTTGCATCGATGAGACAGGGAATAGAGCTCGTTGAAAGTGCGGGACTTATTAGCTTGAAGATACTCTTTTTAGACTTTGTCTAAGAGGAAGAGACGTATGACAAGTCATCAATGCGTGGCCTGATATCAGATTTGTGGAGATAAGGAATTGCCTTAGGAGAGAGAAAATGTTTTCAGTGATAAGGAAAATCATTAGGAGTGAGAAAATTAGGAGAGAGAAAATGTTTTCAATGAGGAAAATCAAGTGAATGAGAAAAGGAAGAGCAAAGAACTCATACAAATTGGCTTCCATTTCATGTATTGCATACTTAACATTTTTCATTTTTGTTGTTCTTTATATCATCCTTTCTTTTTTCCTTTTCATTCTTGCTTTTCTACGATTAGTTTTTATTGAAGCATCCTATATCCTTTTCTATTTTTTTCTTTCCTTTTCTACATATTTTCTATTTTTTTTCTTTCCTTTTCTATATCCTATTCTACTTTCTTTCCTTTTCTATATCCTTTTCCATTTTTTCTTTCCTTTTCTATATATTTTCTATGTCTTTCTTTCCTTTTCTATATCCTTTTCTATTTTTTCTTTCCTTTTCTATATCCTTTTCTATATCCTTTTCTACTTTCTTTCTTTCCTTTTCTATATATTTTCTATTTTTTCTTTCCTTTTCTATATCCTTTTCTACTTTCTTTCTTTCATTTTCTATATATTTTCTATTTTTTCTTTCCTTTTCTATATCCTTTTCTATATCCTTTTCTATTTTCTTTCTTTCATTTTCTATACATTTTCTATTTTTTCTTTCCTTTTCTATATCCTTTTCTACTTTCTTTCTTTCCTTTTCTATATCCTTTTCTATTTTTTCTTTCCTTTTCTATATATTTTCTATGTTTTCTTTCCTTTTCTATATCCTTTTCTATATCATTTTCTATTTTTTTCTTTCCTTTTCTTTATCCTTTTCTACTTTATTTCTTTCCTTTTCTATATATTTTCTATTTTTTCTTTCCTTTTCTATATCCTTTTCTACTTTCTTTCTTTTCTTTTCTATATATTTTCTATTTTTTCTTTCCTTTCCTTTATCCTTTTCTACTTTCTTTCTTTCCTTTTCTATATCCTTTTCTATTTTTTTTTTCCTTTTCTATATCCTTTTCTATATCCTTTTCTATTTTCTTTCTTTCCTTTTCTATATCCTTTTCTACTTTCTTTCTTTCCTTTTCTATATCCTTTTCTATTTTTTCTTTCCTTTTCTATATATTTTCTATGTTTTCTTTCCTTTTCTATATCCTTTTCTACTTCCTTTCTTTCCTTTTCTATATCCTTTTCTATATCCTTTTCTACTTTCTTTCTTTCATTTTCTATATATTTTCTATTTTTTCTTTCCTTTCCTTTATCCTTTTCTACTTTCTTTCTTTCCTTTTCTATATATTTTCTATGTTTTCTTTCCTTTTCTATATCCTTTTCTATATCCTTTTCTATTTTCTTTCTTTCCTTTTCTATATCCTTTTCTACTTTCTTTCTTTCCTTTTCTATATCCTTTTCTATTTTTTCTTTCCTTTTCTATATATTTTCTATGTTTTCTTTCCTTTTCTATATCCTTTTCTATATCATTTTCTATTTTTTTTCTTTCCTTTTCTATATCCTTTTCTATTTTTTCTTTCCTTTTCTATATATTTTCTATGTTTTCTTTCCTTTTCTATATCCTTTTCTATATCATTTTCTATTTTTTTCTTTCCTTTTCTATATCCTTTTCTATTTTTTCTTTCCTTTTCTATATATTTTCTATGTTTTCTTTCCTTTTCTATATCCTTTTCTATATTATTTTCTATTTTTTTCTTTCCTTTTCTTTATCCTTTTCTACTTTATTTCTTTCCTTTTCTATATATTTTCTATTTTTTCTTTCATTTTCTATATATTTTCTATTTTTTCCTTCCTTTCCTTTATCCTTTTCTACTTTCTTTCTTTCATTTTCTATATCCTTTTCTACTTTCTTTCTTTCCTTTTCTATATCCTTTTCTATTTTTTCTTTCCTTTTCTATATCCTTTTCTATATCCTTTTCTATTTTCTTTCTTTCCTTTTCTATATCCTTTTCTACTTTCTTTCTTTCCTTTTCTATATCCTTTTCTATTTTTTCTTTCCTTTTCTATATATTTTCTATGTTTTCTTTCCTTTTCTATATCCTTTTCTATATCCTTTTCTACTTTCTTTCTTTCCTTTTCTATATATTTTCTATTTTTTTCTCTCCTTTTCTATATATTTTCTATTTTTTCTTTCCTTTTCTATATTCTTTTCTATTTTTTCTTTCCTTTTCTATATATTTTCTATTTTTTCTTTCCTTTTCTATATTCTTTTCTATTTTTTCTTTCCTTTTCTATATATTTTCTATTTTTTCTTTCCTTTTCTATATCCTTTTCTATTTTTTTCTTTCCTTTTCTATATATTTTCCAATTTTTCTTTCATTTTCTATATCCTTTTCTATTTTTTTCTTTCCTTTTCTATATATTTTCTATGTTTTCTTTCCTTTTCTATATCCTTTTCTATATCATTTTCTATTTTTTTTCTTTCCTTTTCTATATCCTTTTCTATTTTTTCTTTCCTTTTCTATATATTTTCTATGTTTTCTTTCCTTTTCTATATCCTTTTCTATATCATTTTCTAATTTTTTCTTTCCTTTTCTTTAGCCTTTTCTACTTTATTTCTTTCCTTTTCTATATATTTTCTATTTTTTCTTTCCTTTTCTATATCCTTTTCTATTTTTTCTTTCCTTTTCTATATTCTTTTCTATTTTTTCTTTCCTTTTCTATATATTTTCTATTTTTTCTTTCCTTTTCTATATCCTTTTCTATTTTTTTCTTTCCTTTTCTATATATTTTCTATTTTTTCTTTCCTTTTCTATATTCTTTTCTATTTTTTCTTTCTTTTCTATATATTTTCTATTTTTTCTTTCCTTTTCTATATTCTTTTCTATTTTTTCTCTCCTTTTCTATATTCTTTTCTATTTTTTCTTTCCTTTTCTATATTCTTTTCTATTTTTTCTTTCCTTTTCTATATATTTTCTATTTTTTCTTTCCTTTACTATATCCTTTTCTATTTTTTTCTTTCCTTTTCTATATATTTTCCAATTTTTCTTTCCTTTTCTATATCCTTTTCTATTTTTTCTTTCCTTTTCTATATATTTTCTATGTTTTCTTTCCTTTTCTATATCCTTTTCTATATCATTTTCTATTTTTTTTCTTTCCTTTTCTATATCCTTTTCTATTTTTTCTTTCCTTTTCTATATATTTTCTATGTTTTCTTTCCTTTTCTATATCCTTTTCTATATCATTTTCTATTTTTTTTCTTTCCTTTTCTATATCCTTTTCTATTTTTTCTTTCCTTTTCTATATATTTTCTATGTTTTCTTTCCTTTTCTATATCCTTTTCTATATCATTTTCTATTTTTTTTCTTTCTTTTCTATATCCTTTTCTATTTTTTCTTTCCTTTTCTATATATTTTCTATGTTTTCTTTCCTTTTCTATATTCTTTTCTATTTTTTCTTTCCTTTTCTATATATTTTCTATTTTTTCTTTCCTTTTCTATATTCTTTTCTATTTTTTCTTTCCTTTTCTTTATATTTTCTATTTTTTCTTTCCTTTTCTATATTCTTTTCTATTTTTTCTTTCCTTTTCTATATATTTTCTATTTTTTCTTTCCTTTTCTATATTCTTTTCTATTTTTTCTTTCCTTTTCTATATATTTTCTATTTTTTTTCTTTCCTTTTCTATATATTTTCTATTTTTTCTTTCCTTTTCTATATCCTTTTCTATTTTTTCTTTCCTTTTCTATATCCTTTTCTATTTTCTTTCTTTCCTTTTCTATATCCTTTTCTATTTTTTCTTTCCTTTTCTATATATTTTCTATGTTTTCTTTCCTTTTCTATATCCTTTTCTATATCATTTTCTATTTTTTTTCTTTCCTTTTCTATATCCTTTTCTATTTTTTCTTTCCTATTCTATATATTTTCTATGTTTTCTTTCCTTTTCTATATCCTTTTCTATATCATTTTCTATTTTTTTTCTTTCCTTTTCTATATCCTTTTCTATTTTTTCTTTCCTTTTCTATATATTTTCTCTGTTTTCTTTCCTTTTCTATATCCTTTTCTATATCATTTTCTATTTTTTTCTTTCCTTTTCTTTAGCCTTTTCTACTTTATTTCTTTCCTTTCTTATATATTTTCTATTTTTTCTTTCCTTTTCTATATTCTTTTCTATTTTTTCTTTCCTTTTCTATATATTTTCTATTTTTTCTTTCCTTTTCTATATCCTTTTCTATTTTTTTCTTTCCTTTTCTATATATTTTCCAATTTTTCTTTCCTTTTCTATATCCTTTTCTATTTTTTTCTTTCCTTTTCTATATCCTTTTCTACTTTCTTTCTTTCCTTTTCTATATTCTTTTCTATTTTTTTTCCTTTTCTATATCTTTTTCTATTTTTTTCTTTCCTTTTCAATATCTTTTTCTATTTTCTTTCTTTTCTTTTCTATATCCTTTTCTATTTTCTTTCTTTCCTTTTCTATATCTTTTTCTACTTTCTTTCTTTCCTTTTCTATATATTTTCTATTTTTTCCCTTTTCTATATCCTTTTCTATTTTCTTTCTTTTCTTTTCTATATCCTTTTCTATTTTCTTTCTTTTCTTTTCTATATCCTTTTCTACTTTCTTATTTTCCTTTTCTATATATTTTCTATTTTTTCTTTCCTTTTCTATATCCTTTTCTATTTTCTTTCTTTTCTTTTCTATATCCTTTTCTACTTTCTTTCTTTCCTTTTCTATATCCTTTTCTATTTTTTCTTTCCTTTTCTCTATCCTTTTCTATTTTCTTTCTTTTCTTTTCTATATCCTTTTCTACTTTCTTTCTTTCCTTTTCTATATATTTTCTATTTTTTCTTTCCTTTTCTATATCCTTTTCTATTTTCTTTCTTTTCTTTTCTATATCCTTTTCTACTTTCTTTCTTTCCTTTTCTATATATTTTCTATTTTTTCTTTCCTTTTCTATATCCTTTTCTATTTTCTTTCTTTTCTTTTCTATATCCTTTTCTACTTTCTTTCTTCCCTTTTCTATATCCTTTTCTATTTTTTCTTTCCTTTTCTATATCCTTTTCTATTTTGTCTTTCCTTTTCTATATATTTTCTTTTTTTTCTTTCCTTTTTTTTATTCTTTTCTACTTTCTTTCTTTCCTTTTCTATATATTTTCTATTTTTTCTTTCCTTTTCTATATCCTTTTCTATTTTTTTCTTTCCTTTTCTATATTTTTTTCTACTTTCTTTCTTTCCTTTTCTATATATTTTCTATATTTTTCCTTTTCTATATCCTTTTCTATTTTCTTTCTTTTCTTTTCTATATCCTTTTCTATTTTCTTTCTTTCCTTTTCTATATATTTTCTATTTTTTCTTTCCTTTTCTATATCCTTTTCTATTTTCTTTCTTTTCTTTTCTATATCCTTTTCTACTTTCTTACTTTCCTTTTCTATATCCTTTTCTACTTTCTTTCTTTCCTTTTCTATATATTTTCTATTTTTTCTTTCCTTTTCTATATCCTTTTCTATTTTTTCTTTCCTTTTCTATATATTTTTTTTTCTTTCCTTTTCTATATATTTTCTATTTTTTCTTTCCTTTTCTATATCCTTTTCTATTTGTTTCTTTCCTTTTCTATATATTGTCTATTTTTTCTTTCCTTTTTTATATATATGTTCTATTTTTTCTTTCCTTTTCTATATCCTTTTCTATTTTCTTTCTTTTCTTTTCTATATCCTTTTCTACTTGTTTTCTTTCCTTTTCTATATCCTTTTCTATTTTTTTCTTTCCTTTTCTATATCCTTTTCTACTTTCTTTCTTTCCTTTTCTATATATTTTCTATTTTTTCTTTCCTTTTCTATATCCTTTTCTATTTTCTTTCTTTTCTTTTCTATATCCTTTTCTACTTTCTTTCTTTCCTTTTCTATATATTTTCTATTTTTTCTTTCCTTTTCTATATCCTTTTCTATTTTCTTTCTTTTCTTTTCTATATCCTTTTCTACTTTCTTTCTTTCCTTTTCTATATCCTTTTCTATTTTCTTTCTTTTCTTTTCTATATCCTTTTCTATTTTCTTTCTTTCCTTTTCTATATCCTTTTCTATTTGTTTCTTTCCTTTTCTATATCCTTTTCTACTTTCTTTCTTTCCTTTTCTATATATTTTCTATTTTTTTCTTTCCTTTTCTATATCCTTTTCTATTTTCTTTCTTTTCTTTTCTATATCCTTTTCTACTTTCTTTCTTTCCTTTTCTATATATTTTCTATTTTTTCTTTCCTTTTCTATATCCTTTTCTATTTGTTTCTTTCCTTTTCTATATCCTTTTCTACTTTCTTTCTTTCCTTTTCTATATATTTTCTATTTTTTTCTTTCCTTTTCTATATCCTTTTCTATTTTCTTTCTTTTCTTTTCTATATCCTTTTCTACTTTCTTTCTTTCCTTTTCTATATATTTTCTTTTTTTTCTTTCCTTTTCTATATCCTTTTCTATTTGTTTCTTTCCTTTTCTATATCCTTTTCTACTTTCTTTCTTTCCTTTTCTATATATTTTCTATTTTTTTCTTTCCTTTTCTATATCCTTTTCTATTTTCTTTCTTTCCTTTTCTATATCCATTTCTACTTTCTTTCTTTCCTTTTCTATATATTTTCTATTTTTTTCTTTCCTTTTCTATATCCTTTTCTATTTTTTTCTTTCCTTTTCTATATCCTTTTCTACTTTCTTTCTTTCCTTTTCTATATATTTTCTTTTTTTTCTTTCCTTTTCTATATCCTTTTCTATTTTCTTTCTTTCCTTTTCTATATCCTTTTCTATTTTTTCTTTCCTTTTCTATATCCTTTTCTACTTGTTTTCTTTCCTTTTCTATATCCTTTTCTATTTTTTTCTTTCCTTTTCTATATCCTTTTCTACTTTCTTTCTTTCCTTTTCTATATATTTCAATTTGTTTCTTTCCTTTTCTATATCCTTTTCTATTTTCTTTCTTTTCTTTTCTATATCCTTTTCTATTTTCTTTCTTTTTTTTCTATATCCTTTTCTACTTTCTTTCTTTCCTTTTCTATATATTTTCTTTTTTTTCTTTCCTTTTCTATATCCTTTTCTACTTTCTTTCTTTCCTTTTCTAGACCCTTTTCTTTTTTCTTACCTTTTCTATTTTCTTTATTTCCTTTTTAATATCCTTTTCTATTTACTTTTTTCCTTTTTCTATATACTTTTCTATTTTCTTTCTTTTTTTCTATATCCTTTTCTATTTTCTTTCCTTTCTTTAATCTTTTCTATTTTATTTCTTTCCTTTTCTATAGTATCTATTTCTTTTCTATATACTTTTCTATTTTTTATACCCTTTTCTATATTTTTCTTTTACTTATCCTTTTCTATTTTCTTTTTTTCTATATCCGTTTCTATTTTCGTTCCTTTTCTATATCCTTTTCTATTTTCGTTGTTTTCCTTTCTATATCCCTTTCTTTTTTATATCTTTTTCAATTTTCATTTTTCTTTTCTATAAATCTTTTCTATTTTCTTTATTTTCTTTTCTATAAACCTTTTCTATTTTCTTTCTTTTCTCTTCTATATTCTTTTCTATTTGCTTTCTTTCTTTTTCTGTATCCTTTTCTATTTTTTTCATTCGTTTTCTATATCGTTTTCTATGTTTTTTCTTTCCTTTTCTATATTCTTTTCTATTTTCTTTCTTTCCATTTCAATAGTCTTTTTTTATTTGCTTTCTTGTTTCTTTACTTTTCTATATGCTTTTCCATTTTCTTTCTTTTCTTTTCTATATCCTTTTCTATTTTCTTTTCTATACCCTTTTCTATTTTGCTTCCTTTTCTATATCCTTTTCTATATTCTTTCTGTTCTTTTCTATATCCTTTTCTATTTTCTTTTTCCTTTTTTATGCAGTTTTCTATTTTCTTTTGTTTCCTTTTCTATATCCTTTTCAATTTTTCCATTTTTATATCCTTTTCTTTTTTATTTCTTTCTTTTTCTATATCGTTTTCGATTTTCTTTTTCCTTTTCCATATCCTTTTCTATTTTCTTTTTTTACGTATCTTTATCATTTTCTATTTTCTTTCTTTCCTTTTCTATTTTCTTTATTTCCTTTTCTGTATCCTTTTCTATTTTCTGTTGATCTTTTCCTTATCCTTTCTATTTTTTTTCTTTCTATATCATTTTCTATTTTCTTTTTTCCTTTTCTATATCCTTTTATATTTTCTTTTTTCTTTTTTCTTTTTACATATCCTTTTCTTTTTTTCTATATCCTTTTCTAGTTTCTTTTCTTCCAATGTTTATCGTTTTCTATTTTCTTTCTTACCTTTTCTATTTTCTTTATTTTCTTTTCTATATCCTTTTCTATTTACTTTTTTCCTTTTTCTCTATGCTTTTCTATTTTCTTTCTTTTTTTTCTATATCCTTTTCTATTTTCTTTCCTTTCTTTAATCTTTTCTATTTTATTTCTTTCCTTTTCTATATCTTTTTCTACTTTTTTCTTTCCTTTTCTATAGTATCTTTTTCTTTTCTATATATATTCTTTTTTATATCCTTTTCTATTTTTTTCTTTTCCTTATCCTTTTCTATTTTCTTTTTTTCTATATCCTTTTCTATTTTCTTTCTTTTCTTTTCTATATCCTTTTCTATTTTCCTGTATTCTTTTCTATATCCTTTTCTATTTTCTTTTTTATTTTCTATATCCTTTTCTATTTTCTCGTTTTCTGTTCTATATCCTTTTCTAATATCTTTCTTTCCTTTTCTATATCCTTTTCTATTTTCGTTGTTTTCTTTTCTATATCCTTTTCTAATTTCGTTTTTCTTTTTTATATCTTTTTCAATTTTCTTTTTTCTTTTCTATATCCTTTTCTATTTTCTTTATTTTCTTTTCTATATTCTTTTCTATTTTCTTTCTTTCTTTTTCTGTATCCTTTTCTATTTTTTTCATTCCTTTTTTATATCGTTTTCTATTTTTTTCGTTTCTTTTTCTGTATCCTTTTTATTTTTTTTTATTTTCAATATACTTTTCTATTTTATTTTTTAATTTTCTATATCCTTTTCTATGTTTTTCTTTCCTCTTCTATATCCTTGTCTATTTTCTTTTTCATTTCTATATCCTTTTCTATTTTCTTTCTTTCCTTTGTGTTGTGGAGGCGCCCAGTAATTAAAATAGGTGGGTGAGTGAGATATATAAAGGTATCGATCACCAATACCGGGGGAGTTCTGCAACGACTGCCAAATAGGCAAGACGCCTATGTTGCCTCCAGTAAGACATGCAACACGCCACCTGCCGGAATATCTCAAATGAAAGTATATCTGAAGACATGTAAATATGTATTCTCTTCCTAATATATTATTGTTATACCTTTACTTTCCGTGTTCTTGTTAATTATTTGTGCAGACACAACAGTGGCGACTAGAATTCAAAAAAAGACTTACGCGGGATAAAATCCATTATTAAACACAACAGTGGCATCGAGAATTCGAAAAAAAGACTTACGCAGGATAAAATCCATTATTAAACACAACAGTGGCGTCAAGAATTCGAAAAAAGACTTACGCAGGATAAAATCCACTATTAAACACAACAGTGGCGTCGAGAATTCGAAAAAAAGACTTGAGCAGGATAAAATCCACTATTAAACACAACAGTGGCGTCGAGAATTCGAAAAAAATGTTTACGCAGGATAAAATCCATTATTAAACACAACAGTGGCGTCGAGAATTCGAAAAAAATGCTTACGCAGGATAAAATCCACTATTAAACACAACAGTGGCGTTGAGAATTCGAAAAAAAAGACTTATCCGGGAAAATGCACTACTAAACTCAACAGTGGTGTACGAAAAATACTTATTCGAGAAAGATTTACAAAAAAAAAAAAAACGCACTCGAAGAAGAAAAAAATTACTGTTGAACACAACAGTAACATCGAGAATTTTGAAAAAGATTTACTCGGGAATTCATGTTAGACATAGTAACAGTATTTGAGAAATAATTTACGCGGAAAGTTATCATTATTGAAAAAAAAAACGAAAGAAAAACAAACGAAAGTAACTACAAAATTGTCAAACGAGATATCCGAACACTGGATACTTGAAAGCAAAATACCAATATCCATTTCAAAGTGACTACGAAAGTCAAAGAAAAAAAGATGGTATTTTCGCTAGTACACCGTGAACTAATTTATGCAAATTGTCTTGAAGGAGAAAAGTGATATTCTTTTCAGCTGTACCAAGAAAGGATTTTTTTTTAAAAAAAGAATTCTTGTACGTAATCAAAACTTAACGGATTAAGAGAAAAAAATAAAATACATTTTTTTATCCCTTAATAGAAAAAGGGAATAAGAAAGGTTCAACGCAAAAAAAAAAATATCGATAGAATTCGGTTGATATCGAAAAAAAAAAGCGACCCTAAAAACAGTTGTTCCTAGTTATTGTAAAAAGTGAATTAGTAAAATAGACTGATTTTTCTAATCTTTGAAAAAAAAAAACAAGATGGAGGCATTTGCTAAAATAATGACACAGTTCATGCAGAATCAGCAGATCCTACAAAAAGAACAGCAAGCGCTACACGCAGAAAGAGACGAAAGACAAAATGAACGACTCATAAAATGCCTACAAAGGCAGGAAGAAAGGTTCGCGCAGATGCAACTTGAACAGAAAGAACTGTTAGAAAGATTAACAGCTAATTCCATATAAGAAAGTAATACAACCTTCTCCAACATAACAATTGTTAGCAGCATAGATGTGTTCACATACCTACCGGAAGAGGATAAAACTTTTGAGGCATACTTCAAGAGGTATGAAGATATTTTCGAAACAGACTGCGAAAACTGGCCAAATGGAAAGAAAGTAAGTTTATTACTTCGAAAGCTTGGTACCAGAGAACATTCAAATTTGTTGATTTCATATTGCCAAGGAGAACGAATCAGTTAGACTTCGCTGAGACCATAAAGCTTCTTAAGGAGTTATTCGGACCGAACATGTCTCTTTTCCACAAGAGATGGTCATGTATGAATCTTAAGAAAACTGATGAGCAGGACTACCTGACATACGCGTCAGTAGTAAACAAAAACGGCCACAAATTCAAATTATCGGAATTCACGGTGGACGATTTCAAATGCTTAATCTTTGCACAGAGATCTGAAGACGCGTTCTCTCAAAATTAGAGACAGAACAAGCCTGACATTGCAGAATTTAGTAGAAGATTGCCAAAGGGCAGTATCACTAAAAAGAATTCCAGTGATATAGAAGAAGCAGGAGTGACGTACATTAGGAAGATTAAAAAAACCTTTCAGAAACTCAGGACAAAGAAATTTTGAGACTAGTCAAAATTCAAAAAAATACTCAAATTATAAATATTCAAATTATAATAATTACAGAAAACAAAATTACGATAATAGTCAATATAATAACAAGTGAAAACGAAATTACGATAATAATCAAAGGAATTATAAAAAGACATTATCAGGTAATAATTGCAGAAGATGTGATGAAAAACATTTGGAAAAGGATTGTCCTTACAAAAATATCAGGTGCTACAATTGCGATAAAGTTGGACATAAGAGTGTTTGCTGTAGAACAAAAAATAGAGTACACCAAATGAGAACAAACGACAAAGGGAAAAATAATTTACGAAAATATGTAGCAGTTAATATTTTCGACAAACAAGTGAAATTTCAGCTTAATTCTGGATCGGATTTGTCGTTAATAAACATCAACACTTGGAAAAAGCTGGGTTAACCGACTCTTCAAAAGTCAAGTAAAGGTGCACGAACAGTGACAGGAAACGAAATAAAATTCTAAGGAGAGGTCATCCTGCCCATTAATTTAAATGGCACGACGAAGAAATTGAATATCTTCGTAATTAAAAAAGCGAGAACTTATTGGGAATTGACTGGATTGAAAAATTCAATCTTTGGGATAAACCAATGAACGCTTTTTGTAGAAAAATAACCAGTTGCACCCCAACATCAGAAAATATTGAAAACAATCTAAAAAAGAAATTACCAGAAATATTTACTACTGGACTGGGAAGATGCAATAAATTTAAGGCTTCGTTCGAGCTAAAAAAGGATGCAACACCGGTGTTTAAGAAAAAACGGAACGTACCATTCGCCGGTTTAGACAAAATAAATAGCGAGCTAGATAGACTCGAAAAAAACAGGTATCTTATCGAAAATCGAAACTAGCGTCTGGGCAGCCCCTACGGTGTATGCAAAATAAAGTCGGAACAAATTCGAGTCTGTTCAGACTTTTCTACGGGCCTAAACAATGAATTAAAAGACCACCACTACACTTTACCAAGCCCTGAGGAGATATTTGCCAGACTAAATGGTGGAAAAACTTTTTCAAAAATAGATTTTTCGGACGCCTATTTACAAATTCCGATGGAAGAAGAATGCTCAAAGATATTATGCATTAACACGCACAGAGGGTTGTTAAAATACAACCGTCTACCCTTGGGATCAAAGTCGCGCCGGCGATTTTCCAACAAGCAATGGATACAATGCTGAACGGCATAGATTGTGCTTGTGCATATCTGGATGACATAATCATCAGGAGCGTGTCAATAAGTCAACACCAAGAGCATCTAAAAGAAGTATTCACAAGAATAAACGAATACGGATTCAAGGTTCAAACCGCCCTCTTAAGTAAGACACTCTATCAAAATTCCCAATACTAATGATTAGTACAATACTATCTCATTGATTACTGTATACGCAATAACCCTTAGAGTTACTTCACTGAGTGATCTTCGGGCCTTGATAAGTGGTGACCCCTATGTAAAAAAAAAATTCAAGGTGAAAGAAAACAAATGCGAATTTTGTTTAAACGAAATAAAATATTTATGGCAAATAATAAATAAAGACGGTCGACGCCCAGACCCGGAAAGATCGACAGCAATTAAAAACATGCCGGCACCACATAACGTGACGACTCCACAGAGCTTCTTAGGTCTCGCAAACTACTACCAAGTATTTATCAAAGGAATGCACGACCTCAGAGTTCCGCTTAACGAGTTATTAAAGAAATAAACGCCATGGATATGGACAAAAGAATGTCAAGACGCATTTGAGAAAATTAAAAAAGATGCTGACGTCCGATCTATTTTTAACCTAATGCGACCCAAAATTAGAAATAAGTGTTGCGAGCGACGCGGGCTCGTATGGTATAGGAGCATCTATACAGCATATTCTGCCAGATGGATCGAAGAAACCTATAGCTCACGCCTCAAGGACACTACTTCCGGCAGAAAAGGCTTACTCTCAAATAGAAAAAGAGGGGGTTAAGCATTATTTTCGCGGTGACGAAATTCCACCGATACCTGTACGGGAGACACTTTATACTTGAAACAGATCACAAGCCCCTAGTGACAATCTTCGGCTCAAAAAAGGGATTGCCAGTATATACGGCAAATCGCCTACTCCGTTGAGGTACGATCTTGCTAAATTGTGACTTTCAAATAAAACATCTGGGTTCGAAAAAAATAGGTCATGCGGATGGCCTGTCAAGGCTTACACCGAAAATGGAGAAAACTCTTGAAGAGTCAGTAATTGCAGCTATACTTTCCAATTATGAGGAAAAAAAACATGGTGGCGAATATAATAAAAGAATTACCAGTCACGTTAACCGATATAAAAAGAGAGGCTGAAAATGACGATGTTATCACAGACATAAAGAAAAAAAATAAGGGAAAATGATGAAAAACGTATGCAATGATATTTTATTATATAGTGAAAGAGTTGTCATCCCGAAAACTTTGCAGAAAAAGATCTTACGTGATTTCATACAGGACACCCGGGTATAAATAGGATGAAGGCACTTATGCGGAGTTACGTTTACTGGCGTAACATAGATGTGGATATTGCACTAACAGTAAACAAGTGTAAGGGTTGTGCGTTAGCCGCAAAGGCACCACCGATAGTCAATAAACCTTGGGAAAAAAAACTGACCATCCATGGTCACGCATTCATATAGACTTTGCTGGACCGACCGAAGGACTATACTACCTAATCGTAGTAGATAGTTTTTCCAGATGTCCTGAAGTAAAGCGTTTCAAGAACCCAACGACAAATAACACAATAAGTTTTCTGCATGAAATATTTGCACGTTTTGGTGTGCCAGACATTATAGTCACAGATAACGGAACACAATTTACATCAAATGATTTCAAGGACTTTTGTGACACTTTTCGGGTAAAAGATATAACTACACCACTGTTCCAGCCGAATCAAATGGATTAGCGGAAAGGTTCGTAGATACGATAAAGCGTGCACTTAGAAAATCAATAGGGACCCCGGCGGATAAAGCATTACAACAATTCCTGCAAATATACAGGATAACTAAGAAGCCAAAACCACCGTCGAAATTATCGCCAGCAGAATTAATGTTTGCTAGAAAAATAAAATCACCATTTGATAAATTAATACCAAAGCAAGCAATCGTGCATCAAACTACGCACACATCACGTAAAAGGATTAAACCTGGTGATCGTGTATATTTTAAATGTAGGAAAAATAATATTTCATATTAGGAGTTTGGTACGGTAGATAAACGTATCGGCGACTTGGTCTACATGATAAAAGGTCAAAAAGGGATACACAAAAGACATCAACACACGCTAGGTAACATACAAATATCTGTGCATGAGGTCGCCGCTTGATTCCAGTAAAGCAACTGGCCCTGACGGCATCCCAATTATGGTGTTAAAAAAAGCTTAAACCAAAACTTGCTCCCATACTTACTAAACTGTTTAAGCGTTGCCTTAAGGAGAAGTGCTTTCCGACTCCCTGGAAAACCTCATCAGTATGCCCTGTATTTAAAAATTCAGGTGATAAGTCGTCTCCTTCTCAGTACAGACCAATAAGTCTCATGTGTGTCATGAGTAAGTTGTTGGAATCCATATTAAATAGAGTAATAGTCAACCACCTCAACAGAAATAACCTTCTTAGTGACACACAATATGGTTTCCGTTCTGCAAGATGTACCGCAGATGTGCTGACGGTTATATCCCACAGGATTAGTGAATCTCTTGACAAAGGCTTCCTTTCTAGGGCAATTGCTCTTGACATATCAAAGGCCTTCGACAAGGTATGTCATAAGGGTCTACTTCAAGATTTCCAGCTACGGTATAACTGGAAATGTTTTCTCAATCATTAAATCATTCTCTCCGATAGGCTCATAAGAGTAGTGGTAGATGGACAAAAATCAGAGGTCTGCAGTATTAATGCTGGAGTCCCTCAAGGGTCAATCCTGGGATCAACTCTCTTCCTGATCTACATCAATGATCTCCCTAAACACATAGATAAATCATTCGTTGACATCTATGCTGATGACACGACCATCTACGGCAACAAACCAAAGGCTGTAAATGACAAAGTTCTCTCTGATTCTCTCTCCTCTGATCTCGAGCGCGTGGTTCAGTGGGGGAAGACTTGGCTGGTTACCTTTAATGCATCTAAAACCAAACTCATATCTTCACATCATCAACGCTCTGATCCCCTTCTGGCATCAATTGAAATGGGTGGCTCTCGTCTAGGAGAAGTCCCATGTTTTGACAAGCTTCTGGGTTTTTCCTTTACTCCTGATCTGAAATGGAACACGTACATCAAGTCTGTTGCCAAGGTCGCTGGAAAGATGGTGGAATCCTTCTACCGCTCCAGAAGATATCTCACTACTGATGCAATTATCTCTATATATAAATGCCAAGTACGTCCAAGGATGGAATACTGCTGCCATATCTGGGCAGGAGCTGCTAAAAACAGCCTTTCTTGCCTTGACAGAGTACAAAATAGACTGCGTGGCTTGGTGGAGGATGCCCTTTTCTCTTCCCTGCAACCTCTCTCCCACAGAAGAGACGTTTCGAGCCTATCTTTATTTTATCGTTATTTCCATGGCAGGTGCTCGTCTGAACTCCAATCTCTGGTCCCCCTCGCCAATCTTTCACGAAAAACACCCGTCTAGCTGAATCCACTGTGAAAAATTTTCCCCACTCTTTATCTCTGCTAAATCCAAACGTAGATTCCATGAACAAAGCTTCTTTCTGAGAACTTCACACCTGAGGAACTCTGTTCCGTCTGCCTGCTTCCAGCCTGACTACAACTTGGATGTCTTCAAGTCCAGTGTAAACAAATGAACAACGAAAAATAAAGACTAATCAGCGATATTGAAACATATACGCGGTGAAACGATAAAATTGCCGCTCTAGAAAAGACAACATTTCCGTTTAATGAAAACCGGTTTATCAGCTTTTTACAAACCATCTACTTGGCCAGTTGTGTACAAATCCCGAGAGCGATAGAAGCCTACTATCATGTCTGAAAGTGACTCAATGTTCAACGAGAGAAATCGGAAATGCGCCGCTCATGCTCTACCGATCCAAGTTATGATAACAGGACCATTTCCAGCTCCTCCAAATGCAAATCAGTTCAACGCTTGAGGGCACAACTCAACGTAGTTTCCCGTCTTGGTTGTAATCTTTGGTGTGATGCCACCTCACATTTTCGAAGTCGGCTTGAAAGTCCACAACAAAGTCTATCTGCATGTACTGAAGGGTGTGGTGATCCCTTGGTGCAATCAGGTGGCCGCTGCCAGACACTGGGTGTGGCAGCAGGACTCAGTACCAGCCCACAAGTCTAAAGAGATCCAGGTTTGCTTCAGAAAAAATGCTACGATTTTATACACTTCTCTAACTGGCTACTATTCCTCCTCTGACCAGAACCCATTGGATTACTTCGTTTGGTAATACCTCGTGAACATCACCAACATAACCTCCCACAACACCAAAGCTAACCTGATCTCCGCCATCCCCAAAATATTCGCTGAGCTGCCGCCGGTGCTTGTGAAAAAGACATGCTCCTTTTCTCGGAACCTTATCGTGACTGTGATTGAGGCTGACGGCTACATTGAAGAGATGTTAGCTCTACTACATAATCAAGTTATTTGAATTGATTTTTACAATAAAGGTTTTAAAATAAAGCTGAAGTGTTGTTTTCTTTAGGGCGACAAATTTATCGTTCCACCCTGTATATCCTTCCATTTTCATAATTCGTTTCTCACATTTTTTAGTTTTTATTTATTTTATTTTCATTTTATTTTTCGCGTGTATTTCTTGTCTTTCTGTCTGTATGCACCCCCCCCCCTTCGTTTCTCTCTTTTTCTTCCTTTTTTATTCTATTTCTTTTTTTCTTTTTTTTTCATTTCTCGCTTTTCTGTCTTTCTTTCTTTCATTCTGCATTTATGTATATCTGTATATATGTAATTCTGTATATATGTAATTCTGTATATATGTAATTCTTGTTTATTTGTTTTCGGCCTACGAGGATATTTAACATCTGATTGTAGCCCAGCCCGACATATAAGCCTGCCAGCCGTCAAATAACAACTCCGAACCCAACCCAATTTCAACACAATCGCATCGAAATTCGATACAACAAAAAAGGCCCGACTGCATCACTCAATGACAAATTTCGCTTTTTCGCCAACATTTTATCTTAAAACCGCGAATAATTGATATTGTATGATTTCTTTAATCTGCTCATGTCAAAGAAAAAGGCAACAAAAACAAGATAGAAAACCCGCCCAGCTTTGAATCGAAACGGACGACTGGGAGAGTTTGTTTTACCAGTCCCGCCAACAATGTGGCCATTCGTAATAGAAGAGGCAACGTATGAAATGAAAAAATACACTTATCCTCCAAATTGCTAGCCATTGATTTATAACCTTTTATTGTAGTATTTAATCCAGTTAGTAACGTCAAATTAGGCCAACATCTGTGCCTCAAATACAGTCAGAATCAAAGATGGTGGCTTCTGTTATCCTGAATATTGAATAATCTTACACTTTTGAAGTTGATTACATTAAGAGACATAAAAGGTCATTTTTGTAGAAAAATGAATTAAGTTCGTTTTATTTCGTATAGAGTTAAGTTTTAGACGGAATAAACCGTAAAGAAATCATATATCAATATTATATTATATTTATAAAAAAATGTGAGAAACGAATTATGAAAATGGAAGGATATACAGGGTGGAACGATAAATTTGTCGCCCCAAAGAAAACAGCTTTATTTTAAAACCTTTATTGTAAAAATCAATTCAAATAACTTGATTATGTAGTAGAGCTAACATCTCTTCAATGTATCAGCTTTGTTCAAAAATGCTATTGAAGGGGTAAAGATGTAAACGGATTGATATTGTTCCTTTCTTATTCGCTTAGATCCTTCTTAACATTTGGTTGTTTTTTTTTTGTTTTTTTTTGTTTTGTTTTTTGTCTGCCATGCTCTGGAAAAGGACATTATTTCACATAAAGGTACGAATTTTCCAATTGTCAACAAATAAAAATTATTATCGCTCGTCTGAGTCGATAAAATCAGTGAATCTGTGTTAAAACACATTCCAGGGACCGTGTTTAGGGCCCCCGTAGACCACGCAATTGAGGAGGATGGAGAAAAGTTTAGTAGTGACCGTAAAGCCCTACAAAGCCGCAAAGCTCTTTTGTTCCAAAGATGTATTTACTAAAAATATTATTAGGAGTAATTGGAAAATTATTATCATACGTGTTGACCGCATAAATCTGTCACCCCCATCGCTATCTCTCTCTCTCTCTCTCTCTCTATATATATATATATATATATATATATATATATATATATATATATATATATATATATATACGCATATATATATACTCTATATATATATATATATATATATATATATATATACGCAGAGAGAGAGCGAGAGCGAGAGAGAGAGAGAGAGAGAGAGAGAGAGAAAGAGAAATATATATAGAGAGAGAGAATATACAATAAATTGTCAGATTTCTTCCCTCTAATGAGAAGAATTGCATTCTTCGAATCTCCATGGAATAAAGTATTTCTTGTTTATTTGTACTCCTTGTCGAATAATTAAAATTCTGTATACATTCCTTACAGTTTTAAAAGATTTTTTTTTAATTTGAATACATTTTTAATAACAAGATTTCCATTTTATATTGAGGGACGCCAACTGGTGCTGCTCTACTGTGGACATCCGTATGACGCTTCTGGCCTCTCAACTGGATTTGCAGACCATAGAGCCAATAGAACATCTGTGCCCCTGCAGTGTTTTCCCCATCAAAGAAAAACTGATCTCCATGTGATTGCTTGTGGCTAGCTCGGCCGGCTCCGGATAAAGTTATTTTACCGCATAAATCCCAGACGTGGTTCTGCACGAAAGCCTCCGACAAACCTGATGGATCTGATAGATTTTTCTTCCGGGTATCACGCTTTATTTTTGCATTCTCATATTTTTTCTTTTCAAAGCTATCACAGCCATAATAAACCAAGGAGTGCCACTGAACACGTCAATACCGAGAGCTTCAAGATTATCTTTGATGTTGTCCTTAAAGCGTTTCCTAGGTTTATGTTGTGGACGCTTTCCTTGTATAATTTCACCATAGAACAGGCCCTTTGGCAATCTCTCGTCCATCCTTGTCAGATGGCCAGCCCACCTCATCTGATTGCGTATAATCAACTTCTCGATACATGGTACGTCAGCTCGCATGAAGACATCGATATCAGGTATAAAAGTGCTCCACCTGATGCCTAGAATGTGTTTCAGAAATTTCTGGTGCATTCTCTCCATAACTTTTATGTGGCTACCATAAGTTTTCCAGGCCTCAGAAGCGTAAAGCAGGGATGGTAAAATACAAGATTGATAGACACCGATCTTTGTACGAAGAGTTATACCCCTGTCAGACCACACTCGCTTCTCCAAGCCACCAAAATCCTTAGTGGCGCGCTGTATCCTATAGTTCACCTCAGCATACAGGGTTCCGTCTCTGTCAACCCAAATACACAAATGTGTCAACCACGGCAAGTCTCTGGTTGTTGACAAACATATTTGGTTCCACATACAAACTACCGGGTGGGGGTGTGAACATGACCTTAGTCGTCTTAAGAGTAATAGTAAGCCCAAAAGATGCACAGGCCCCTGAAAACAGATGCATGATACCCTGCATATCCCTCTCACTATGGGCTACGAGATCGGCATCATCTGCATAAAGCACTTCACGAACCAGGTGCGGTAAGGTCCTTGTAGAAGCATGAAAACGACGAAGATCAAAGACCCTACCTGTGGTCCTGAAACGCAAATAAATACCCAGAACTCTGAAAAATACTTTGCCAACTACTTCCAACAAACTTATCCCACGATAACTTCCACAGTCGGTTCTGGACCTCTTTCCCATGTACAGTGATATCAGAATTGCATCAAACAAATCCTGATGGACGGGAACACCCTTCTAGACATAAGTGATAAGATGAAGAATTTCATGAAAAGGTTTATCACCCCCATGTAAGAGGACTTTCACAGGAATACCATCAAGCCCTCCCAACGTTCCCTTCCTTGATTGCATGTCTAATGTCGTTCTTAGATGGGAACTCAGACATATCATGGATAAGCTTCTGTTGTGATAAAAATTCATTGATGGCGTCCTCATCAACATTAGAGGGGTTGTCAAAGAGATCAGAATAATCCTCATCCAACGAAGGAGAATCTTGTTAGGATCCTTTATAAGGGCAATTCGATCACTTGAGAGTAGGGGAGATGTTGATAGTGTTTGAGGATCAAAAGCTTTTTTAAGCAAATGGTACATGCGTTTGAAGTCTTTACGATCAAAAGCCATCTGAATTTGGTTGGCGAGTTTAGCCCACCACTGATTCTTCATTTGGCGGGGTCGCTTTTGGAAAAGACCCTTGCTTGCTTTAAGTGACTGTTGGAGGGATTCCGACCTCCATGAGAGGTAGACAACATTTTATGATGCAACTCATTTTAAGCACTTAAAAGTTGAGTAATTTCAGAATTATTATCACCAAACCAATCGTGATGTTTAGATTTGCGGAAGCCAAGAACATCTACACTTATTTCCTAGATTGTATTTCTAAAATGCGTCGATGACCCATCAAAATCAGTAGAATTAACTACGGATCGAAGCTTTTCACGTACACTTGGATCATCTAGCTTGGATACATCAACCCGATTGGCAATCGTAATGTTACGTTGTGTCATAAAATGAGCGTTTGTTGTATATTGGTTGAAACTAGAATGGAGATGATATATTAAAACGTGTCTATTTATAAAAGATTAAGTGTTTGATTATCTTATCAGAGTTAATGACGTTGTGTGTGTAATCTGTCTAGCTGTCTTTCTATTACATATGTTCATATGCTGTTAAGTGTGAATATGTGTGTGACATGCATTTGAACATACCTTCTGCCATTTTGTTGGTCCATCTGGAACATCTCGTCTGGGAGGGAGACTTGATACTTGTTTTGGGGACGAAGATTTATTTCACACCAAGACAAGAAATTAATTCTATAGTTTTTTTTTAATTCACCTTCCAGTTTGTTCACAGAAGAAAGGAAAGTGAATTTGGCCTGTGGTTTCTTCTTCTAGGTTTTATTTCTACCACGTCAGCGTTCGTCCTCCCCCAAGCGAAGGGAAGGAGACAACGGCGAAGCCGTCCGGTCTCGTCCAAGTCGCAACTAAATCTCCTCGATTCAGCTAACATGATCACATGACTCACACGCAATCAAATCAGCTGATCTTGACTTCCGGTCAACGTGTATACACTATAACTCATACTCTTCCTCTCTCTCTCTCTCTCTCTCTCTCTCTTCATTCTCTAACATTAACACCACCCGACCTACAGTTCCTCCTTATACAGATTGTCAACTTCCCGCATACCAAAAAGTGATCGATGTTACATTCAGCTCCACGCATAACACGCACACTACAGACGACCTGCAAATCTGCCTGCCTAGAAATAATGTAGTCAATCAAGTGACCTTGTTTTGTTTGTGGCTGAAGACAGTGTTACAGATAGCAAGGTCAAACTGGTTGCATAGATGGAGAAGATGCAGACCATTACTGTTGACTTTGCCTACACCAAACCAACCGAGTGAGTCCCAGGTGTGATGATCCTTGCCAACCCGCGCATTTAAATCACCCATGAGTAAGATCTTTTCAGATAAAGGAATAGAGGAAATGGTACGACTGAGATCTTGGTAAAACACTGTGATGGTGTCTTCATCATGACACATGTTAGGGGCATACACAGATAAAATCGTCATATACCTGCTGTATGCAAGAGGGAAGCGCATCATCATAATTCTGTCACTTACACAGATTGTCCGTTCAATCCTCTTCACCAAATCAGAACGCACTGCAAAGCAAACCCCACCTTCTCGTCTTAGCCCCGATGATTTTCCCTTAAAAAAATAGGTGTATCCCGAGCCCATTCCACAAATTGATCCTCACCACTCAATCGTGTTTCAGATAATGCCGCAATGTCTATGCTGTACCTAGCGAGCTCTCTTGCAACAATAGCTGCCCTACGCTCGTCTTTCACTATCCAAGACATCTAGCAAAGTTCTCACATTCCACGTAGCAACAGTTAGATTATTCCTCTCCTGATGAAATTTTGATTTTCCTTGTTTATTATATTTCTTCAACTTTATCTTGTTTCTCCTGCAAATCTAGAGCAGCCGCCGACCGCAGGAAGCCGACCAGCTAATAAAAGGTTAGACAATTTATAGGTCACCTTTACTAGACCCTTCTCAAATTCATGAGTAAGCAGTGTGTCCCTAGAAAAGGCTGCTCAGCCGCCAGATCATCCACCGAAGTTGCTTCCACCCTGTAAGCGATTTAGTCGACGTTATATAAATCACTGGCCGCCTATGCACTTCCAGTCCGCTAAGCCTGTGCACGTACCCACTCACCTATCGTCATAGGACTTTTTATTTATTTATTTATTTATTTATTTATTTATTATTTTTAGAAAGATATCTGCACATAACGATCGCGACACAACATGCTTTTGCTACACATATTGTACCCTCTCGCACCCTACCATTGGTTGCACAGTGACAAACTGAAAGAGTGAGATGACTGAGCAGTGGCATAGTGTGCATGTTTTATTATCACGGAGTTTTAACCTCTCCAGCACCTGGACACACAAACACACACACACATATGTATATATATGTGTGTGTGTGTGTGTGTGTGTGTGTGTGTGTGTGTGTGTGTATGTGTGTGTGTGTGTGTGTGTTATATCCTTATTTAAATAAGAATACAGCAAGAAACACGGGGTTTTGGGTAAAAGACAAAGGGGGTTATTTACAAGGGAATACATGTGACATAAGAGTTACTCGACATATTTTCTTATTCTCTTTCTGTCTTTTTCCTTCTGTCTCAGTCACGTGAGAGAGTAATTTCATCTATGAAGAGATGCAAGGTTATTCCATTACATCACCTTCCTCCCAAGCTAAATTCGTCCATAAAATTTTGCTTCTACCATTTTTCCCCCTTTAGACTTTGTCCAAAAAGTTTAGTCGTTTTCTTTTTTCTTTCACTTCTCCTCACCATATATGTTTGCCGATTTTTTTGCTTTTGGAGAGTGACTGGATTTCTGAGTTACTAGTATTTCCTTGTTTGGAGGTTGTATATCGAAAGTGTCATATCACACTTCTATTGGTAACTCTTGGTTTCTGACTGTTTCTATGTATCGGGATCTCAGTTGGTTAATATGTTTTTTGTGTAAAAATTCTGCCATTATATAATGTAAACTATTCTCCCAATTCTTCTTGAGATTATGTCTTCTTCACAAAAACTCTTCTCTGCCGAATAATTTTGAAGAAAACTTTATCCCCGTCATTGTAAGTCTTGTACCTTACATTATCCTTGATACTTTTTTTTACTTTTTCTCTTGGGATTAACCGGTCGAACACAGAACGTACCTTCCTGGCAAACATAATTTCAGCTGGGGATAATTTAGCATTTGGATTTGGATTTGGTGTTATCCTATATATTGCTAAGAATTTTTGAATGCTTTTTTCTTCCGTGTCGATGTTATTATTCTTTTATAAAGCTCGTTTAAAAATATCGACAAATTTTTCTGCTTGTTCGTTTGATCGAGGGTTAAAAGTTGGCGTTGTAATGTGTTCACAGTAGTGCTTGAATTCCTGACCTGTGAACATAGTGCTATTATCACTAACAATTGTTTTCGGAACTCCGAACCGAATAAATATCTCGTCCAGCGCTTTTATTGTGTTTGCCGCTGTAAGGTGTTTGTATTTAAAAATTTCTGGCCATTTTACATACTATCTACGATTACTAGGTAAGAATATCCCTTCAAAGGTCCTGCGTAATCGATATGGATGCGTGTCCAGGGTACATCTGTTTTAGGCCAAGGCTGCGTCCATATGGGGGGAGGTCTCGCGGCTAGTTGGCAACCTTTACATAATTTCACCATTTTCTCAATGTCCTGTCTCATTAGGGCCTTCATTCCAGAGATTCCAGGATGTCTCATGTGGAATTCTTTTAGGATTTTATTTTGTAATACTTGCGGCATTACCATTCTGTCTGCGTACATAAGAGTTTCATCATACATAGAAAATGGAAACATGGAAATCCTTTTCTGTTCTTTTCGTCTTTGTTCCACTAGTGCTTTTTTTTATCTTGTTAATATATTTATCTGTTTTCGCTGCTTTCTTTATTTTCTCAAGTGTTACAGGAAGTTCCCTAACACTATTTATTAATATAGCTGTTAGTTCATTTTCTTATTTTAGTGCTGCTATAACAGTTTCTTCAAATTCAGTTTTACTGGGGATCAATCTCGACAAACCATCTGCATGTGCAATTTTACTAGATGTTAGGTGTTTCATTTTGAAATCATAATTGAGCAAAATAATACTCCATCTCTGTAATCTATTTGCTGTATGAGAAGGAATCACTTTTTTCGAACCAAAAATCGATAGTAATGGTCTATGGTCCGTTTCCAAGACGAAAGATATTCCATGAATGAATCTATGAAACTTTCTCACAACATACACAATCGCCAGACCCTCTTTTTAAATCTGACTGTACTTTCTTTCAGCGGATAATAAAACCCTCGAGGCGTGACCAATTGGTTTAGTAGATCCATCTTCCATTCTGTGTAAAAGCACCGCTCCTAAACCGTATCCGCTCGCATCTGCCACTACAATTAAATCCTTTTTCGGATCGTAATGTGCTAACGCTAGATTCAAAACAAACATCTTTTAATTTTTTTGGAATGCTTCCTCACATTCTTTTTTCCAGGGCCATTTTTTTATTCTTCTTCAATAATTCATTTAATGGTGCTCTTAGTTCGTGCATATTTGGGATCTAAGAATTATAGTAGTTTGCTAGACCCAAGAATGACATTTTTTGAGAGCCACTGTAAATCCGTAGTCTTCTATTTTCTCGAATACCTTCCGAATATGGTTTTTATGTTCTTCAACATTTTTACGTCTTATCAAAATGTCGTCTAAATAAGCCATTGCAAAATCCAAGCCTGCTAGATGGCATCCATAATTTGTTGGAATAAATTTGGTGCTACTTTCAACCCAAACGGCAACCGTTTTAGGGAAAATAATCCTTTATGGGTATTCATTGTCAGGTATTTAGAACAACCTTTGTGGACTTTGACCTACAAATATGCTTCTGATAAGTCAATTTTTGTGATAAATTTTCCTCCATTTAACTTAGTAAATATTTCCTCAGGGGTAGTGAGTGGATAGTTATGATCCTTTAAGGAATCATTCAGTCCTGAAGAAAAATCTCCACATACCCTGATTTTTTTCTTTTTCACATAAACTGTGTGTGATGCCCATTCAGAGTAGTCCACTTTTTTATTACTCCGATTTCTTCGAGTCTATTTAATTCTTTCTCGATTGTTTCTAATGCCGAATACGGAAACTTCCTTTTTTTCTTTTTTTTTTTTGCAAGGTAGTCCTAGAAGCCGCTCAGGAATAAGGGTCATTACGTGTACAGTACGTTAGTGTAGAGATTTGATAAAGTCCCTGCTCAAGGGGGCAGTTCATCAGGAATTTGTTTATATTGGACTTGAAGACATCCAGGTTGTAGTCAGGTGGGAAACAGGCAACCGGAACAGAGTTCCAAAGGCGTACACTTCTAAGAAAGAAGCTGTGTTTTGGTTTTGGCACAGAAAAAGAGTGGGGAAAATTTTTTACAGTGATTTCAGCGAGACGGGTGTTTTTCGTGAAAGATCGGCGAGGGGGGACCAGAGATTGGAGTTCAGACGAGCACCTGCCATGGAAGTAACGATAAAGCAAAGAGAGGCTTGCAAATTTATATTAATAGATTATATTTTTTTTCAGGGTATCACATATATTTTAGTTTTTGCAGTATTTTCATTTAGGGTCACATTAGTATAAAATTCACCCTTAAATTTTCATCTATTTCCAGACATTCCTCTGGCAATTTTCTTTGTATTTTGCAGCTTTGGAGAACCAATTTTCTTCCATGATGTTTCATCAATTATGGATATGTCACTTCCAGTATCCAAAAGACAGTTTACATTCCGGCCATTAATTCTAACTTCAATATGTTTCCTTTTTAACCATACATAGACTCTTTTTTAGAACCAATGGTATTTATTTCAGGCTTACAGTATCTCTCCTTTTTGCATACTATTGACTTCTGTCCTTTACGTCCACACCTATAGCATATTTTGCCTTTGAAGAAGCGCTCTTTTGTGAAGTGATTCTTTCTTCCACACATCTTACAGTATTTTTTTACATAGTGGTCACCTTGTTTTACCCTTTGTATTTTGTAAACATTTTTCTCTTCGATACTAGTATTGTCCTGTTTTAAATTTAATGTCTTGGTTCATAATGGATAATATCCTAGAACGAATCTCTTTATCTTTCAAGAATGTTAACCCTTGCAGAAATATCAAGCATTTAAAAATGTCCTCTCTTAGGTCTTTAAACTTAACTAACTCGCATTGAGCATTTAGTCTCCCAGCATAGGCAATAAATCTTCATCATCTTGTTTCAAAATATTTAAACACCTATAACGAGTATAAAATAAGCTATCCCGCTCCCCGAAAATGTTCGATAAAATTTCTATATTCTCTTTAAAAGAAATATCTTCGGGTATCCTTGGGATTAAAAATTGGTATACTTGGTATTTTCATGGGAACCCAGTTTTTGCAACAATAAAATAATTTATTCTTCATAACCCCAGGCCTGACATCGTTTGGAAAAATTATTTTCATATCTACGATAATATTCTGGAAACGTTAATCTATTAGTTGTTTCATATAAAAATTCTGTCAGCGAATTTGCAATTCCTTCCGGAGTAAACCGACAATCCTTTTTTCTTGTTTCATTAATATTGTTTTTAATACTTCATTTTGTTTTAACTGTTTTTTTTGTAAAAATTCCATCTAGCTTTGTTGAGCCGCCAGTGCTAATTGTATAGTTTTTTGTAAACTCGGTTAATTGTTCCATGTAGAAGATTTTTTTAAACACAGTAATAAAACAAAAGGTTAACAGTACCTGCACAAAACATAAAATAAATTCACTGAATAGTTTGTTTTTTTTTTAACCACAAAAAAAACATTTTTTTGTAGACAAGGTTTGTGGCGGCGATTACACACACGAAATTGACACCGAACCAACAGCATAAAAGCCGTATTTTTTCTCCTTATGAAACAAAAGAAATTTGAAATGGACAACTTTCTTCGTTCCGAGAAAAATTATTCTTTTCAATGCTTCGTGAAATGTCAATTTCTCTTTTTTCTTTTCAGTAGGACCGTAACAGATTGAATTTAAAAAATATATAATTTACTTTTTGTGTGTCTTTGCTTTTTTTTCAGTAGTTGAATTTTTCCGTGCATTTTTTTTCTTCATTTTCCAATATCTTGTTGGCTTAAAGTTTCCTTTTTGTGAATTCGAATCCTGTCACCATTTGTTATTTGTGGGTGAAGGACAATGGGGTTTATTTACAGGGGAATACATGTGGCATAAGAGTTACTCGAAATATTTTCTTATTCTGTTTCTGTCTTTTTTCCTTCTGTCTCAGTCACGTGAAGGGTCAATATATCCATAGTTCATTTCATCTATGAAGGGATGTTAGGTTATTCCATTACATCAAAAAGTGAAAGTGTCAGTCTGTCTGTGTCTGTGTGTGTCTGTCTGTGTACATTTCCCTAAACAATAACTCTGACTCAAAATTTGATATACAGGGTATTAAGATTTGGGAAAATCTTTGTAATCCGTTTTCCAGCAGAAATTTGGCTGTTAAGGGGTCAAAGTTCAACGATTAAACCTTTAAGAACTCTACCAAACTCCTCCAACAATTTTGGGTCTAAACACTTGAAATTTTAGATATAGGTTCCTTGGACATGGATCTAACTTAATAACTTGATTTGACCCCAAAACAATAAATGTTAAGGGGTCATAATAGGGGTCAAAGTTTTTTTTTTAAATTGACCGCTTCGGTCTCTACCAAAGTACTCAGAAATTTCTGGTCTAAACATTGGAAATTTTACATAAAGGCTACTCAGAGATAGGGCAAGCTTTTTAATCGGATTGGGTCGAAAATTTTTAGTTACCAATATATAAATGTATATATGTATACATGTTTGCATGTCTGCCTAAAACTTTCGACAGAGGCGAAGGACTTTTACAAGATCAGTATCGTTTTAAAGCTCGACCTTTCAGACGAAAAATATCGAAAGATTGGCTAAAACATTAATTTCTTCACTTTCAACTGGGCGCTTTTCTACGCGGGGGGGGGGTCGCTTTTTTTCGCCGATATTTTCGAAAGTCATCCTCTCCTTTCGATTGTCTAACCTTAATTAAAACCTACGTCACTTCCGATTTGGCGGTGATCCTAACAGCAAAGACGTCAGGTTTTTTCTCGTCCTTTTCCTCCTTTGCGGTACGGGTTCGAGCCTGCCTTCTTACTACCACTTTTTTTTTTGTTCAACATACACATCCAAACACCCCGGCGACACCGAGCAGCCATGCTAGTATATATATATATATATATATATATATATATATATATATATATATATATATATATATATATATATATATATATATATATAGTCTGTTCATTATACAAACATTATTGGTTGCATATGTACACATATGTGTTAGTGGTATCCTAATGCAAGGAGATCAACTCATAGGATTCCACACATGTAACTAATAATATTTGTATAATAAACAGATTGCATACCAGCTTTGTCCTCCATTGAGCACACCTTAATAATCTAGCGGGTTTCATTAGATTTACTTTCAGAAAACAAATCTATACAAAAATTATACACGCACACACACACACACTTTATATATATATATATATATATATATATATATATATATATATATATATATACTAGCAAAAGACTGGATTCAAAAACAGCCTACAGAAAATGGACTCTGATTTATGAAAGTATGATAGGTTATGAAAATGAAAGGTTGTAAAGAGATAGCTTCGAATTTGGGGGTATCAAAACCAAAGCAAAATATGATGAAAGTAAAAATAAAATAGATAAACCCCATAATTTATTATACCATACCTGTTCACACTGAAACACTTATCACAATATTCTGTCGATCTATATTAAATAACGCTTGTTAAACTTTGTGACATATTTTCATTCTATGGAGGTCAGGCGCGAACGAACACACCATAATTTATTATACCATATTTCTTCAAACTGAAACATTATCAAAGTATATTTACGCAGAAAGATATGAAAAGTCTTTATTAAAGTTTGTGCCTATTTCCATTCTATTGGGGCCAGGCGCGAACGCAGACCCCACAATTTTATCATCCCATCCCTATTTAAGGTAAAACATACTTATCAAAGTATTATTATGTATATTTATATAAAAACACTTGTAAACGTTTTTTTTTTAATTTTTTATTTCCATACTTTGTGCACCAGGCGCGTACGCAGACCCCACAATTTTAATGAATCATCATTATGCCAGATCAAATATATCCATTCCTGTGTCTCGATACATCTTCTATCATTATATGTGATCAGTTTTCTATAATAGTCAAGCATATAGGAGCCTATTCGTGACCAGACACACACACAGACACTCAGCTTTATATATATATATATATATATATATATATATATATATAAAGCTGAGTATCTGTGTGTGTATCTATCTATCTATCTATCTATCTCTTTCTGTCTGTCTGTTTGTCTGTCTCTCTCTCTTTCTCTCTCTCACTCTCTCTCTCTCTCTCTCTCTCTCTCTATATATATATATATATATATATATATATATATATGACTACTTCATTTAATCACATAAATTAATATACGAAAATATAAATTTATGCGTAAACGTTAAGAATTTATATCAACAGTGCTCAATACGTAGGTAAAGCTAGGTAATACGTTTTAAAATATATATGGCAATTAAGCTACACAGAACATTCCGCGTTTTTTTACCGTGCATGAAACGCGGAATATTCTGCGTAGCTTAATTGTAATATATATATATATATATATATATATATATATATATATATATATATATATATATATATAATGTATTAACAAAAAACAGGACTCAAAAAAAGAATTGATAGCAACAAAAAGTGTATTTCATTGTTAGTTACAATTGTTTCAAGACTAATTGGACAAATTCAAACATGGCGTTTGAAAGTTTTCACATAAATAGCCTCCCTTCAGACTTATTGAATAAGAAACACTTTATACAATAGAGCATTATGTAAAGACATTTTCCTTAAAGGAAACAAAGCATGCGAAAACATTTATCCCGGACGTATCTTTGTCAGGAGCTTATTTAAATATTTATATATCTCCTAATTTTCGTATCACTATTTAAAACCTGTCATAAGAGGTTACCACAAAAACCTGTACCCATTTAATATCCTTTGGTAATACTATTCGTTGAATTATTAAATTAGATTTCTATATTTCTTTATTTCACATAATTTATTTTTGAAAAAGTTTTTTTAGAATTTTATTTTTATATTTATAATATGGCGAAATCACCTAGGTTAAATCGTTACGATTATGTTAGTTTCGTATTCGACCTATGCTTGCTTCTTTGTTTTCAAAAATATCGGCTATCTTATTTCTTAGATTTAAGACCATTTAAGGTTTATATTTTATTTAATAGGGAAATAAAGACCAACATTACCTTATACTTATTTAATCCTCATTCATCATTTAAGGTTAGAGATCTCATTCTATTTTTTATTCCATTATTCTCTTTCGTTCTTAACTATTGAGATTAGCGATAATCGAGTATCCTTAGCTACGAAGGGAGATAATCCTGCTCGTTATTAATTTTTAAAAATTCTCTGAAATCATGAGAAACCAAGATGTGTCGTAGTTACGCATAACAGTTAAAGGGAGACAACCAAGGCCGTTTGATGTTTCTAGTTTAGTAAACCCTAAAATGCGTCTATGATTTATTAATTAATTAAACAGATACAGTAAAGGCTAAGCTAGCTTATTCAACAAATTAAGATTTTAAAGTATATCTTTAATCCTGAAGCTGATTATATACCCATGGGTATAACCTACGTCTGCCATCCATCCATAATCTGCTGGGGTTATTCATGGCTCCAAAACCAAAATTACACTTCGTGAATTGTGTTCTTGGATACCTAAATAAAATAATATATATCCCATTAATAATTATTCTGCTAATAAGACCAGTTTATTGTTAAGTTATTTTATTGATCTGGAAACAGTACCACTTATTTCGCCATCAATACTACTATGACTTAAAAAGTGCTCGCGGCTATGGAGCAATATTGCTAATCTTGGTTAAGCCTTATTCTTTATCTATATTACTTATCCAGTATAGAATAATAGAAACTATATTTTCTTGCTAGATTTGGATCCTTTGTTTAGACTACATCATTCCAAGCTATTTAACTCTACATTAAAATTTGGCCTTGTACCCAAGGATCTTTATTGCTACAGAAAGTTTTTACCTCAGCTGCATTTAAGACGTGATAGCAAAAACCTATTCCTGTGAAGACGTCCCTATATAGCATCCAGCCTTTTATTTAATATTTCCTCTTTAGAATTCACTATGTAGAAGGTTTCCAATAGAAATAGATTGCACCTTTTTGATTTCCCAGATCTATACTTACTCCCCCTATCCACTACTGACCATTTCAATTCAAAATCTTTATTGTTTGTATTAAGTTCCCTGCCCCAATCCCCTAATGCAGTTGTATTCCTCCTTTTATTTCTAATGTTGATTATTGTACCAACCCCCTCTGCTATCGTTAATACCTTCTCTATTAGTTTCCATCTCTGGTTCATTTTTTGAAGGATACTACGTGGTTTCTGTATCTTTCCTTAAAAACGCAATCCCTGGCCCCAAGATATATCTTCTTAGTACTATCGGTCTTACTCTCGCATTTATACACTATTCCTGAGATTAGGCATTTACCACCCAACGGACACTTGCCAGGTATTCTGCAGTTACAGTTTTTGTCTAAGACACTTTCATTCGATGCTAACTCGTTATTATTCCTTATTTTACTGATTTTCCTGTTGTTGGAGCTTATTACAGTGTTATTTAAGTTGCTTGATGTCGAGAAAGATAATTTTACCGAGTTTCTATTGATTATTTTGCTTAATCTATTCTCCGGTGGGAAGTTTTTATCAATTATTCCGTAGAATTCCCTAGGTATATTGTGATATACTCGCTGAACGGCGGATTGAACCAAGCTTGTATCTTGCGTCAAATTTCTCTTATTTATGTTACCCACATCGTCATTACCTGTTCTGCTGTCATTATTACTCCCTCCGTTCCCATTCTTTTGATCCTTATCAACGTATTCTTTATTAATCTTCGCTTTCTTTCTAGCTCTCATTGCCATGTTATACGATATTAACTAACCAGTTAGGTTTGTTGTTATTCCTATTATTTGTCCTCTTGTATTCTATTTTTCCATTGTATTTCGATTTCATAAGAGCTTCATTGTAATATTCCTTGTTTTTATCAAAAAGACTCATTCTTAGAAAGTTCGGAAACTCTTTTAGAAATGTTGGGGATAAGCGCCTTCTTCATACACTTCGGATGGTTCGATCGGTAATCTATGTAGAATATTTTCTGGTTGGGTTTGTGATATGGTTAATATATATTATCATTTAAGTTGAGGATAACGTCTAGAAAGTTAATTTTCTTGTAATTGCTGTCTATTGTTATCTCTAATCCCAATTCCTTAAATATATATATATATATATATATATATATATATATATATATATATATATATATATATATATATATATATATATATATATATAATTACTGTAAAAGCTTTTTGGGTCCCTGAAGAGGCATGCCGCAAATCATTTGTAATTACAAAAAAGAACATAGAAGAGAAATAGCTTATATATATATCTGTTTCAACATACACGAACATAATATGTATATTCAAACTTTCAGGATATCATAAAACGTTCAAGATAATCTAGCAACTGCATAGTTTCTAAACAAAAATATCAACCTTGGCACCAAGCAACTTCAGATTTTGGAAAGGCAAGTATATAAATCCCACCGTTATATAAACAAATTGCATAGACTATGGAAGGCAATGATCTATATATCAACATTGTAGTGCCTACCTACCTCCTTATGTACGTTACGTTTTGGATTAAATAATGTTTTTCTCTGTAAAATTTCTCTCTCACAAAAGCTTAATTCGACAGTCTTACCTCTCATCTTAATTTATGCAAAAATCTAAATGATTTAAAAGTTTTTCACGCGTGATTAATCTAAGACGTTAAGGTCAGTTCTCTCTGTTTCATTTTACATGTTTCTGTACTGGTTGCGAAAAGAATGTTCAAAAGATGTAACGATGCCATAAAATAAAATTACTACAAATAGAATTTTTAGTTATTATTAAAACAATTACATTACTTAGTTTGGTAAAGTAAACTTTCCTCAGACTAAAAACTGAAAACCAAAATAAATTTGATTTCCACATAATTTCCCCTTTTTAACTCTATTTTAAAGAAATGCAAAATGTGCTTTAAGAAACAAACGAAAAACTAAATACTAAAACTAAAAGTCCTTTTTAGCAATAATGAATGTTGATTTTATGAAACTATTTATTTGAATCTTCAATGATAATCATATACATACGTACACCCTACATTGCTGTTTGAAAACCTATTAGTAACTTGACGTCCGGGCTTTTTTTTGACACAAACTGTTCTTTTTCATCTAGAAATTGGAATTACACACACACACACACACACACACACACACACACATACATACATACATACATATATATATATATATATATATATATATATATATATATATATATATATATATATATATATATATATATATTGTGACGCAGCGGTATACGCTGGGAATGGCGGCAACAATAGAAAAAATTAAATAAAAAAAATGACGAAAAGAGGTGAATGGAAAAGGCGATGAAATATCTTGTCCAGGTGAAATATGTATAGGACAGCAGAACTCATGAAATAACAAGACAAACGCAAAAATGAAATTTTATCAATTTTATTTAAGGATTAACATTAGCTAAAGAAAGGAGGATCGAGAAAATAAAAAAAGAAAACATATAGAATAAAATAACAAAAAAAATGAAGGACTGTTTTGGGGAGGGAACTCTGTTCATTTTTTGTTTCGTAATTAATTGAGTCGAGCAGAAAGCATCGTCCGTATTTTATAAAGCAACGACAACGTTCATTACACCGAGTTCAATGTTCAGCGTGGATGAATGAGGGTTAAAGAGAGAGAGAGAGAGAGAGAGAGAGAGAGAGAGAGAGAGAGAGAGAGAGAGAAATGGCAAAAGGGTAACTTACAGTTTGCCAACTTTATCTTATGTACGCGTTTGGTATATTATGTCTCGCTTTGCTGGTTTCTCTTTTCGGCTGCAATTCTTACTCCGTGTTGATGTCGCACAAGTGTCTTTCGCGAAAATTCTCGTAGTTTCCTTCGTTGATGGGAGCCACGCAGCATGCGTCTCGCTCCATCGCTGGTCGAACCCCAAAGAGGAAGAAGGTTCGAAAAGATCCTTTTCCTGTTCTTCCACTGCGCACAGAGGAGAGGGAGGAGTCTTATCACGGGTGCGTTTATTGCTGTGTCAGCAAAGGAGAATTATCGTTGTATTTCATTATAGGTGACCATCCCTTTCTGTTCATGTCTACCCATTCTCTCTCTCTCTCTCTCTCTCTCTATCTATCTATCTCTCTCTCTCTCTATCTATCTATCTATCTATATCTATCTACCTATCTATCTATCTCTATCTCTCTCTCTCTCTCTCTGTACTTCCCTACTCTCTTTTCTCTCTGTATATCTCGTTATTCCCTCATTTTCAAAGTTACACAATAAAATAAGCACAAAATGACAAATACGGATGATGCGTGCTCGACTTTTAAATATTCTATAAAAACTTTAAACCTTCTTTATAATTAGTAATTGTCTGTATTTGTGAGACGAGGTGTTTTCATTTATTGAGATTGTGGGACTGACTTCCTCATCTTGGTTGTTATAGTCACAACGTTTCGGCCGTTTTGTCCTCCGGCCTTCATCAGGTGTTTTGTATCGAACTGGGGAACCGTCTGGAGATATAGACAGCTGGTCCAGCATTACAGTAAGCTACCACATATGTACGGTCTCCCCAAGATACACAAAGACGGTATTCCAGTCAGACCCATAGTGAGCTGCCGAGGCTCAGCATGCCACCCACTGAGCAGGTACCTTGTGGATATAATAAACCCATTAGCAGGCAAGTCAGCAACACATGTAAAGAATTCTGCCCACTTCACGGAACTGATCAAGGGAGAACCCATCAGTACAAACGAAATGGTAAGTCTAGATGTGGTTAGCCTGTTCACTAAAGTCCCAACTAGTGAGGCACTAGCAGTAATTCAAGACAAACTAGCTGCGGACCTCTCCATAGAAGAGCGCACATGTGTACCATTGCCAAACTTAATGGAAATGCTGACATTCTGCATTGAAACAACCTACTTCAGAATGGTTACTGACCTATATCGACAAGAGGAGGGGCTAGCTATGGGCTCACCATTATCACCAGTGATGGCGAACATATACATGGAATACTTCGAAGACATGGCCTTAGGTTCATCTCCCTTAAAGCTAACCATGTGACTAAGATACGTTGATGACACTTTCATACTCTGGCCCCATCAGGAAGACATCCAGGCTCTCCTAGACCATGTGAACTCAATAAGACCATCGATACAGATCACAATGGAGAAAGAAAAAGATAACCAACTGGCCTTCCTTGATATACTCATATCACGCACAGAGCATGGGTTTAAAACATCCATATATCGCAACCCTACCTTCGCCGGACTATACCTTAACTTCAACGCACCCATACAGTATCAAACATGGAATCGCACGCTGCCTACAACATCGAGCAGAGACAATAAGTAGCGACACCATTACATACTACCAAGAAATGGTCAGGTTGAAGAATACCCTCCGTCGTAACAACTACCGCGATAGCATACTATCCACCACACGTATAAGAGAGGAGAATGAAACCCAAAAACCTCCAACGGTATGCCTACCATACATATGAGGCATCTCCAAAAAGATTCAGAGAATATGTGCCCCCTACAGCATCAGGACGGTATTCAAGAGCGAGTAAACACTCAGACGACATCTGGTACGAGTGAAGCCCCGCATGGAGGAGAACATGACCAAAAACTGCATATACTCCATCCCATGCAGTTGCAGAAAGGTTTACAAGGGTGAAACATGCAGCCCCCTTAACGTAAGGGTGGAAGAACACCGAAAAGCGGTAACTAAAGGGGAGACGGAAAAATCGGGTATAGCCAACCATGTCTGGATAGAGAGGGGGGACCATCGCCCCCTATGAGATAAATTACTTATTGAAGTAAAAATAATAAACAGAGAGACCCACTGGAAAGTGAGAAAACTTAAAGAAACAGCTCACATGCTCGGTCATAACAACCTACTGAGCAAACCAAGCGTAGAGCTGAATGCAATTTGGACACCTCTAATAGAGATAGAAAACCTTGAATAACAACATAGGTTTAACATTAGCAAAAACCAACTAAGAATTGTCCTAGTGACATATGGCCGAGTGGTCCTATACGTTGTATCAAAGTTTACAGTTACCCAAAGGTGCTGAGTTCAATCCTGAACGAAGGCAATGAAAAGTATTCAAAACAGAGAATCAGCAACTATGTCCCAAAGCCTAGCTGGAGTCCGAACACGGTACCCCCGTAATAATAATAATAATAATAATGGGTTGCGTTCGAGACTCCTAACAAACGGTTCCCCCTGTAATAATGATACCTACATACGTGATACGGCTGATAAGATTCTTTGTAAACGGGCAAATAACGTAATTATCAAGAGATGGTCCAATATATAAATGGATGTTAGTTAGAAGAGAAAAAGGAGTTAAAGAGGTCAGTCGAAGAAGACATTTAAGACCGAGTCAAGAAGTCAGGGAGAAGTAACCGTGGTAGCCGGTAAAGTTAAAATCAAAATGTGAAGTTAAAACGTTATAATCTCTAAAATATTGACACGGTGTGTGAATAAATGTTAAATGAAATATAATTTTGTGTAGTGTCCTCTTTCCTCTTTCAAAGACACAGGTTTGCGAATTCGTCCCAATTGTTACTGTCATGTTACATGTTTAACTGACTCTTAAATGTTCAAGATTCTATCTATTATATAGACTGTTATTATCATATATACTCCTCTTCTTCTTCACCAAAGAACATTTGTCTAACTCTCCATCGTCGTTTGAAGGCATGTATAAGTATTTGATATCCCTTTATAATAACATGTCGACAGATCCACGTTATTGTTTCAATCCAGCTCAAGCAAAACATTATTCATCGATAATTTGATACTTTGCTATCAAACACAATTATGCACTCGGTAACACGAGTGAGGGTACAATTTTGTTAAACATTTTGTTACTTGTGATATTAGAACTATTTGTTTGACAGATTCTTTTGCTCGTTTATATATCAGACAGTATTTTATTTCGTTTTGATTAATTATATTTTTATAATTCTTGAACACTGAGTCTAATCTAAAATAAAACGTGCTCACGAATTCAGCGGATCCCCAGAAAAGAAAGTTGAAATTACAGAGACTAACAAATGCTGTTGAAAAGACTCATGGGATATCTGTTTTTCCCTTCCATCAGCTTGCAGTAAAACTCTGGCGTTAACACACAATCTCTTTCTGGTTCTGATCCTGGAACAACAGCCGACCGGTAACATTTGAGCATACTGATCCAAGGTTCGTATGATCCTGTTGATTGAAAAGAATTAAGTGAACCGCAGCAAATTAATTTGATTTCGACGGTCCGGTTCAGTTGACGGATTATAATTTCCCATTAAAGTAGGAAAACACACCGCGAAATTTTCAATAAAAGAAATATTAGCTAACACTGAAAAATAATGAAACTTTTCGTCATTTTTGCTGACTGCGTTTTCTGTTTTGTATGTCGCTTGTTCAGTATTTGTGGAGGCTGTCTTCGTTCCTAAGATTTGATAACCAGTTGATCAGTCTGTTGAATATTCGGTAGACACATGAATAATCAATTCATCATAAGGGTGTGTGATGATGTGGCATCATAAAAAGTCGGACAACACTGTTAACTTAGAATCCAATAAACTGACACAGAAACAGCAAAGATACTGGAGTGTAATTTTGTTTCGCTTAATATAATCCAGTTTTGGGCTGAGAGAAATTTGGCCTTCCAAAATTAAAAGCTCGGTGATCCCAGAAATAGAAATTATCTCCGAGAAGCGCTTATAGTAAAATTTTATTCTGTCTTATCTAAATATGTCAGACGCACTAAGAGCCATGAACCGGATTATCATTATCGCAGTAACCTCATTTAGAAAAGACTTATCCACTTCCTGGCTTAGTTTTTGCATCAAAATATTACGGTAATAAATTGCACATCTGATATCAGTCACAGAGAGCAACTAAGTTTCTTCCCTTGGGGAATTTCATACATTTTTTAACACATTGTTGAGTTTCTTGATGTTTGTGATACAACCGGAAAAGGAATTATGCACGGCATGATCAACTTCCTATCCAAGTATGGTATTGCTCAATTGCTCAAGAAGACTAACGCGGTTAGGGTGCGATCGCGGATCCAACATGCAAAGAAAAAATCATCGCGTGCGGGTGCGTTTCTTTTAAGTCAATAAAGAAGCTGCATACATGTCATGCGTCAGTCATCGACTTAATCTGTTATTTGCTCATGCTGCAGAGTCGTCGATTACTTCCATTTCTTTCTTGGACTATCTGCAACGTATATAGAATTTATTTGGCGTGTCAACGAAGCGATGGCCTACTCTGGAGAAGTACGTTATACACCTTACAACTAAAAGCCTTCTGGACAAGGTGGGAAGCAAAAGGGGAAATTCTTATATCCTTGCATTTTCAGACAACAGAACTTTTGGAAGTGATCGAAGAATTGGAACAAGTGTCTTTGGATAGTCGAGATTGATTTATCAAGAGAGAATATCGAACTTTTGCTACTGAAATCAAGAGCTGGCATTTTTTCTTTTTTTATTACCAGGTATGATTTACTGTTTAAATAAACATGACAAATTAAATTGATTGCATAGCATGACTTACTATTTTAAATAAACATTATAAGTAAATTGATTGCATAGCATGACTTACTGTTTTAAATAAACATTATAAGTAAATTGATTGCATAGCATGACTTACTGTTTTAAATAAACATTATAAGTAAATTGATTGCATAGCATGACTTACTGTTTTAAATAAACATTATAAGTAAATTGATTGCATAGCATGACTTACTGTTTTAAATAAACATTATAAGTAAATTGATTGCATAGCATGACTTACTGTTTTAAATAAACATTATAAGGAAATTGATTGCATAGCATGACTTACTGTTTTAAATAAACATTATAAGTAAATTGATTGCATAGCATGACTTACTGTTTTAAATAAACATTATAAGGAAATTGATTGCATAGCATGACTTACTGTTTTAAATAAACATTATAAGTAAATTGATTGCATAGCATGACTTACTGTTTTAAATAAACATTATAAGGAAATTGATTGCATAGCATGACTTACTGTTTTAAATAAACATTATAAGTAAATTGATTGCATAGCATGACTTACTGTTTTAAATAAACATTATAAGTAAATTGATTGCATAGCATGACTTACTGTTTTAAATAAACATTATAAGGAAATTGATTGCATAGCATGACTTACTGTTTTAAATAAACATTATAAGTAAATTGATTGCATAGCATGACTTACTGTTTTAAATAAACATTATAAGGAAATTGATTGCATAGCATGACTTACTGTTTTAAATAAACATTATAAGTAAATTGATTGCATAGCATGACTTACTGTTTTAAATAAACATTATAAGTAAATTGATTGCATAGCATGACTTACTGTTTTAAATAAACATTATAAGGAAATTGATTGCATAGCATGACTTACTGTTTTAAATAAACATTATAAGGAAATTGATTGCATAGCATGACTTACTGTTTTAAATAAACATTATAAGTAAATTGATTGCATAGCATGACTTACTGTTTTAAATAAACATTATAAGGAAATTGATTGCATAGCATGACTTACTGTTTTAAATAAACATTATAAGTAAATTGATTGCATAGCATGACTTACTGTTTTAAATAAACATTATAAGTAAATTGATTGCATAGCATGACTTACTGTTTTAAATAAACATTATAAGGAAATTGATTGCATAGCATGACTTACTGTTTTAAATAAACATTATAAGGAAATTGATTGCATAGCATGACTTACTGTTTTAAATAAACATTATAAGGAAAGCGCTACAGAATCCTTCAATCTGCATTGATGATCAGCTTTCTCACGTCGAGACTGGCATGTCATATGTTTCACAATACGAAGGAGTTGAAATCGTCAAAGTAAAAGTAAGAGAATTCGCTGATGATCTTGAAATTAATTGTGCCTATCCAGTACTAAGCATGTCTCTCGAATAGAAACAGGCAGATGAGTCAGACCATCAGACTGGTTAAGAAGATTTTCACAGAGAATATTTCGAGCCACACGTGGATGCAATTTTACAAAGTTTTCAAGAACGGTTTCAAAACAGGAATGATTTTAAATCAAAGTACGGGTTTTTGTGTGGCGCAAGCAACATAAAAACTGTTGTCATAATGTTGCACTGCTTTGACAAAAAATGTTGGAGAAAGTAATATTGATTGAGAAACTTTAAAGAGAGATTATCACTTTCGTCAACCTTCTGCACAGTGAAATATATATATATAATCTATCTATATAAAAGCCAAATATCTATATAATCTATCTATATAAAAGCCAAGTACGTCCAAGGATGGAATACTGTTGCTATATCTGGGCAGGAGCTGCTAAAAACAGTATATCCTGCCTTGACAGAGTACAAAATAGACTTCGTGGCTTAGTGGGGGATGCCCTTTTCTCTACCCTGCAACCTCTCTCCCACAGAAGAGACGTTGCGAGCCTATCCTTGTTTTATCGTTATTTCCATGGCAGGTGCTCGTCTGAACTCCAATCTCTGGTCCCCCCCTCGCTAATCATTCACGAAAAACACCCGTCTAGCTGAATCCACTGTAAAAAATTTCCCCCACTCTATATCTGTGACTAAATCAAAACGCGGATTCCATGAACAGAGCTTCTTTTTTAGAACTGCACGCCTGTGGAACTCTGTTCCGTCTGCCTGCTTCCCACCGGACTACAACTTGGATGTGTTCAAGTCCAACATTAACAAATTCCTAATGAACGGCCCCCTTAAGTAAACACTTTATCAAATCTCCACACTAACGTATTCGCTATTGAATGTGTAAATTATACACTGAAACACACTTGTCGATTTATATCCAAACATAGCTGTTGCACTCATAATTATAATCATATAACCAGTTAAAGTGGCGTCCTGTTATCGCAGTTTCTTTAAATTGAAATAATTAAAAAAATTATTCGGAACTCCATATCTCAGGAAAAACTGACTGGCTTATTTGCTATAAGCATTGATTAAATATGAAGTAAGGTGAGAGAGTTACACGGAGAATTTAGTAGAGCAGTTAGCAACAGAGAAATGTAGGAAAGTGTCATTTTAATCATAATGTTGGAAGCAACAAAAATTTTCTTAAATTTCATTTTTATTTTTGGTAAAATTGATTTCTTTTTTTCGATATTAAGTAAAACTTTTTATTCTGACTGCATTTGTTGCTTTAGGATGTATAAACGTTTTCTGTGATCGAAAACCTGTTTTACCAAGTTTTGAAGGAATTTTCATCTAAAGAATATTTTTTTTACATATGCACATTCTTGTAAATATTTTCACGGTCTTTTTTAATATTTCATGAACTGCATTTCAGTATACAACACACATACAAATTAACATGCAGTATACAGAAAAATACATTATTTCTGCGTTTTTATTTACCATCATAAAGAATACAAATGTACTGTCTTTTCATTATTTACCACCCCAGTGAATTCCATGATACTCTTAATAAAAGACGAAATTACATTTTTTTGAGTTGACAAATATGTTTTTAGTAGTTTCTTTTCTGTTTTTTTTTTTCTGATTTCTCATTCCTGATACTGAAAGAGAAAAAGGGGAGTAAAAAGGTCATTTAAAAAATGGTAAGACAGCAAAGTAACACGCAACAAAAGTCTCCACGGATTCTCGTATAATTATCTCCAAGGGTTCTCGTGACCATCTGTCTACGTTCAACCCGCGGTCATCTTTTATGCAGTGAGATTTTGCACACGAGCAGCGAGATTTTGCGTCACTTTACGAAACAACTTAGTTATAAAAGTTGTAGGTGCCGCCATCTTGATTGTTTCTTCCTAACCCCGACAGCTTGATTCCACATGACGCACACACGCGCGGACGCTTTAACGGTAAGTTATTTTCTTGGTTTCTACAATTTTACCTACATTAGATCTTTATTTATTTATTTAATTTTTTTTTTTTTGTCATTTGTTTTTGGTTTCCACAATTTTCCGTTCTTTAGGTCATGATCTTTGTTTTTGTTTGTTATTGTGAATCATATTATTCAACGAATCTATTGCAGAAAGTTGCAATATATGAATTATCTTTGAAGTAAAAGATTTTCATCAGATAATGAGGGAACTATTTCTGTTGTAAAAGTATGAGATAAATTTTGTTGTTTTGGTGAAAGTTCAGACAAACACAAAAAGTTGCATCGATCGAAAAACAAAACATCATGTTTTTTGGAATTCAGTTGGTATAAAAAGTATTCAGACATGTGGATACTTTTTTTAATCGACTTTGATCCGGAAAAAAGGTCTGCTAAAGAGTCAAACTTGAAACATTGATATATGGGGTTGTCGGATTTTTATCTGTTTGTCAACAGTTTCACAGCTGCGCATGCGTGAATCGTTTACATTTTGTTAAGAATAAGTAGGCTTAAAAACATATTTTGAAGGCTGTGTTAAGCTGACCGTATGGTTATAATACTTGCATCACTGTCTTTAAGTTTTGGTTTCGATCTCAGCTCGAGAATTTTTTCTTTTACCTACAAGAAGTGAACTGTATCAAAAAAGCTTAATATTTGCATGCACATGACCCAGTTTCTTTCTGTTTTTTTTGTTTTGTTTTTTTTTTTTTGTTCAAGGAATTTAATATTACCTTTTAATACCTACGGCATTTCTGTTTAGAATAAATAAGAATTCTCCATTAATTAAAATATAATATATTTATGCGGATTCTACGACAGAGAAACGCCGGGGGGGGGGGGGCTAGTTTATAATAAAATAGTAACACAACGACTAAATACCCAGAAGTTAGGTAGGACTTGAATAGAGACAGAAACTAGGCACTTTACTAGCACAACATTGTGCTCAGCACCCCTACCTCCCTTCGAGACGGATGTGTGTCATGAGCACGCTGCTGCAATCCATATTAAATAGAGAAGTAGTCAACCACCTCAGCAGAAATAACCTTCTTAGTAACATGCAATATGGTTTCTGTTCTGCCAGATCTACAGCAGATGTGCTAACGGTTATATCTCATAGGATTAGTGAATCTCTTGACAAAGGCTTCCTCTCTATGGCAATTGCTCTTGACATGTCAAAGGCCTTCGATAAGGTATGGCATAAAGGCCTACTTCACAAGATTTCCAGCTACGGTATAACTGGAAAGGTTTTCTCGATCATAAAATCATTTCTCTCCGATAGGCTCATAAGAGTAGTAGTTGATGGCCAGAAATCAGAGGCCATCAATATTAATGCTGGAGTCCCTCAGGGGGTCCATCCTAGGCTCAACTCTCTTCCTGATATACATCAATGATCTCCCAAAACACATACTTAAATCATTCGTTGACATCTATGCTGATGACACGACCATCTATGACAATACATCAAAGGCCGTAAATGACAAAGTTCTCTCTGATTCTCTCTCCTCTGATCTTGAGCGCGTGGTTCAGTGGGGGAGGAGGTGGCTGGTTACTTTTAATGTACCTAAAACCAAGCTCCTATCTTTACATCATCAACGCTCTGATCCCCATCTGGCATCAATTGATATGGGTGGCTCTCGTCTAGGGGAAGCTCCATGTTTTGATAAGCTTCTGGGTTTGACCTTTACCCCTGACCTGAAATGGAATACGTGCATCAAGTCAGTTGCCAAGATCGCTGGAAAAATGGTAGGATCCTTCTACCGCTCCAGAAGATATATCACTACTGATGCAATTCTCTATCTGTATAAAAGCCAAGTACGTCCAAGGATGGAGTACTGCTGCCACATCTGGGCAGAAGCTGCTAAAAACAGCCTATCCTGCCTTGACAGAGTACAAAATAGACTTCGTGGCCTAGTGGGGGATGCCCTTTTCTCTTCCCTGCAACCTCTCTCCCACAGGAGAGACGTTGCGAGCTGTCTTTGTTTTATCGTTACTACCATGGTAGGTACTCGTCTGAACTCCAATCTCTGGTCCCCACGATAAACACCCGCCTAGCTGAAATCACTGTCAAAAATTTCCCCACTCCTTATCTGTGCCAAAATCAAAACGTAGATTCCATGAATAAAGTTTCTTTCTTAGAAGTTTACGCCTGTGGAACTCTGTTCCGGTTGCCTGTTTCTCACCTGACTACAACCTGGATGTCTTCAAGTCCAATGTCAACAAAATCCCGATGAACCGCCTCCTTAAGTAAGACACTTTATCAGATCTCCAACACTAACGTACTGTACACACAATTACCCTTATCCCCGAGTGGTTTCCGGACGTTGATAAGTGGTGACTACCGCGTAAAAAAAAGGAAGCACACCACTCCACTTACACATCGCACTAACAAACGGTAAAAGACGCGATGCACACATTGAAATATTAAATTGATTCAACAACTATACACATATCAGCTCACACACATGCCTTCATAATTTTAACACTCATGTTTTTTCCAACTATTGGAATATTCAGCAAATACAAAAACTCTTTCACTTTTCAACACGAACAATTTACTTTGTTAAGACATATTTAACTGTAAATTTGTATTGATATGAATGTTTTGTTTGCTGATCATGTTTTTTTAATCACGACACCATTTTTTCTAATTTAGCAAAATGGTGACTCATTCTCAATCATTTAAAATCTGCTTTTTAGCCAATATTTTCAATTCTATCAAAGAAAACTTTAAATTGTAAACGTAAATATCCTCTGCAAAATAAACTTGCTTCTCAACTCCCTACATAGTATCCCTTCAACTACTGTCCTTGATAGTAGTCCCCTACATCAAAGTGACGCTGTGCCTTGTTTGGGGTAAAATGGAATAAAAATTTAAAAAATAAAATTAACAATCCCTTTTTTATATATAAAAAACAGAAGTGTTGCTTGTCTTCTTCTTCTTTACGTATCTGAACTTTTGAGATGAGGAAATCCGTCCAAATTCCCGAGTTCGACAAAAATATTTCCGAATTCAACAAGATACACCTGAAGAATGTCGGAGGTTACATCGACCAAAACATTGTGAAAATGGCACTCAAGATGAAAACATCAGTTCGATGAATCCAAATAATTCCAATTTTTCTGCTCTATCGTTATTTTTATGGTAAGTGCTCGATGGAGCTTAAATCTATGCCCACCACTCTGTAAAACATTCAACACAACAACTCGTCTAGGTACAACTATTGTCAATGATTTCCCTTTCTCTTTTTCTATATAAAACTAAGCGAAACTTCTATGAACAGAATGTCTTTCTTAGAACTGCCTGTTTGTGAAACACAATATCGCGAGTCTGCTTGCCAGTTGACTAACACATTGCTATTTTCAAGTTCAATACAAACAAATTCTTGTTGAGCCCTTCTCTGAAATGATCAAATTCTGCCCTATCACAAATATTATTACCAATTATCATCATGCCCTTTACACTCATTCAACCTTTATCCTTGAGTGGTCTTTGTGCCTTGATAGGTAATAAGTGACATTTTATCTTGAATGTATTTACACGTTCTCGGTTCGGCATTATTTGTTTATTTATGTTTTGCTATTTTCCGTTAGACCAGATTGTGTACTGACATGAGTTTTATAATGACAGTTTTGTGAACCTTACTACTTTTGTGCTAAATCATTAGAAATTGGTAGCGGATTTTTTCTTCGTAACAACATCGCTAGAAGATTTAAGCACACATCCTCCTTGATCCGGTTTGGTTTCAACAGAGCCTCTCTTCCAAGATGTATTCTCATCACTATAGCAGAGGCATTACATTTACCCTGTGTATGGTAACCCTCCGGAAAAGCATAGAAGGAGTAAACATACGCTACGCCTTTGCTCTAGGAAATAATGGAACTGTGTAAGATAAAGGTGTTCATCTCTCTGAGGTATTATACATACTAGATTACCTGAATAAATAAAGCATCTAGCATTCCCACTGTTTCTGTGATAAAATGCATAGTCACTATTCGTGGCAAGTAAGAAGAGCGCGAAATGTATTTACCTAAATATTTATGTAGCGTATAAGGCTTGGTTACGAAAAGAAAACAACAGAAAAGCAAAATATGTTGGCGAGTCTCGCGAAGTAACGTGAAATCTCGTCACTCATAGGCAAATATGATGACGTCGGCTTTATTTTTAGTCGTGAGTTTAGACTACAGCGTGTGAACGTACAATACTGAAACGTGAAGATTTTTCCTGCAAAAACTAAAATTACTGTTTCTACTACCTTTTTGTCATTTCTGTTCTCAGCAGTTTATATTCTCCCTTAATCTGTCATTCTTTGAGAATTTCACCATCTTCCGTGTTTGTGTACATCTCAGCATTTAATGAAGCTAATAATATTCTGTACGTTTTCATGACAACATACTCATGCTTCTTCTGGATCAAAGTTATTCGATTTTTCTACAATTAATCATGGGGCAATTTCGTTCTCAGCTATAGTTGTTAAAATCCTTCATTGGACGGTTTTTAAACTTCACGGAAGTATACAAATAAAACATTTGCTATAATCGTTGTTCGTGCTTATCATTGAGCACTATTTATTTTATATAAATCAGATGATTGTTACGTTTCTGATTTTTTTAGGTGAGGATTCGTATTATTTGAATTCATCGAACTACTCACACCTGGAGTGACATTTTAACAACGTTTTCATCGATATAACTTCCGACCTTCTTCGTGTGTGTCTTGTCGAACTCGGGGATGTTTCTGTGGAACTCGGGAATTTGGGCGGAATTTCGAACGGAACTTTTTATTTACTTCACAGGAGTAGCAAGGACTCGTGGTGCAGTGCTTAGAATACTTGGAAAAATCAGTTGTAAAAGCGATATTCTCTTGAAGGTTGTCAGTGTGGGCGACCGAAAAATACAATTGCGAATTACTTTGGGACCTCTATCCAGTCATGGCTGACGGAACAAGAGCATACTACTGTCATTAAGTAAATAAAGGGTATCGTTCGAAACTCCATCCAAATTCCTGAGTTCGACAGAAACATTCGCTAGTTCGAAAAGATACACCTGAAGAAGGTCGAAAGTTACATCAACCAAAATGTTGTGAAAATTGCACTCAAGATGCGAACAGTAGTTTGATGAATCCAAATAATACTCATGATTTTTGTTGGCATTTGTTTCCCCAGTATCTTTCTTGTTAAAATGTTTTCTGCAAAGATGCAGGTACTTACAACATCAAGGTTGCCAACATACATATTGTCTGTGTAGCTAAACACTCAACCATCTTCACCTCCAGTTGTTTGCTACAGCTGTTACTACCATTAACCTTCTCAAGCCATTTTCCTCTGTAGCCCTTCGACTTGGGTAGAACTGTACACTTGTGGAACTTTCTTCCGTTTGCCTGCTTTCCAGCTGACGACAATATAGTCGTCTTCAAGTTCAACGTAAACAAATTCTTGATGAGCCTTTCCCTTATATATTCCAATATAGCAAATTCCTGCTACTAATGATTACTACGATATTGTTCCATCGACTGCCGTACACTCATTAACCCTTACCCTCAAGTAGCCTCCGGGCCTTGATAAGTGTAAAAGAAAAAAATCATAGTATTACCCTTAAAAGAAAAAAATCATAGTATTACCCTTCTTTGCCGGTAGCAAGGTATTTGATAAATTGTCTAACTCGATTTGATCACGTATTCCTTTATAAAGGCATTGTTCAACAAATCGATGAAATCTCAACTAGTCGCATCTGAACTGCTAAATCTCTCTCATAACCCGACATCTCTATTAAACATAACCCTAACTTATCGATTAATTCGATTGGCTTGTTCTTCGACTGCATCTCTTCGATTTTTCTGTATTTGCATTAAATCTTGAATGTCATCTCATCATTCTGTGTCGATAATTGATTCGAATATTCGTCGAGATATTTATCGATCAATTCTGATATCCAAAAAAGTGTATTAACTCCGGAGTTTTTAGATCCATCTTTCTTTTCAAAGCAGCTAGTCAGAAACTGCAATCGAACAGGAAAATATTGAGATAAAGGTTGAATTGATGTTAACCATTTTTGTTTCGATGTTTTGGATTCGTTCTAAAAAGCAATTTCCTTAATAAGCAAAAGTTTAAAAATATATAAACAAAACAATTTGCGCCAACAATAAATCCACAGGAATAAATCCACTATAATAATCTTAATGCTATTTAATTGTTTTCCATGAAACACTGCTTCATCCCCAAATATTTTCTCAAATTATTTTTATATATTTTTTCAAAAATTAATCTGCTCCATTTAAATAGAAAGAGTTATGCCAAAGATATTAAATTGGAGAAAAGGAAATAATAAAATAATTGAAATAAATGTTGCAATTATTTACAAAAAAAAAACATCTTTCCGTTTTAATTCGTTATGAATTGTCAATATTTTACATTTATTTCGTATTAATTTCGTTTCATTTTTCAGTTCCAGTTCGATATTTTTACTTCTTAATTTTACTTTTAGACGAACTATTTTTTTTTTTTTTTTGTTGCGTGTGTGATAATTCGGTCCGAGTAATAGTACTCCATACCTATAAGTATACTAGAATGCCGCCTGCTTACATATGATGTTTAATTGTTGCAAATTCCGTATTTATTACTATAGAGTCATATATTCGTTATCGTCAGACCTAAATACATGCGCATACAAAAGCTTAAAATATGTTTTTAAATATATAAATGAATATTTGTGAATGCGTAGAAGAGCACTTTAAGTCGACTGCGCCTGTCAAGTTTATTTTCCAATTCTTACCCTTTTGCAGTCATTTTTACCAGTTTAAAAAAAACCGAATTTGTTCAACGGGTCAAAATCCCGTATATATCAAGTTTTAAGTCTGTAGACCAAAAATTCATAGGAGTTTGGTGGATAGCATCTTTCAAACAAACGAATAAGGTCATTTTATATGTATATATATATATATATATATATATATATATATATATATATATATATATGAGTGTGTGTGTATCTGTGTGTGTCTGTGTGTGTGTGTGTGTGCCTGTCTGTCTGTCCCTCTGTGTGTATGTGTGAGTGCGTACGTGTCAACCTCTGAAGATACGTTATCTTGCGC